>NC_091952.1:1349454-1621756 GCF_031021105.1 Erythrolamprus reginae | reverse complement strand
GCCGGGGTCAAATTCCCAGTCCTGAGAATAAATAGAGCCAGCAGCCCGAGTGTAGGGCAGACGGCTTCACCATGTCTTCTGGAGGCCTTCTTCTCCTGCTGGGACTCCTCACCCTCTGGGCAGAGCTGACCCCCGTCTCCGGCCAGGACCGGCCAGGTAGAGTTTGCAGAAATGGGCTCATGTGGTCAGAGGGCAGAGTTCTCCCCCAGACAAGGGAAGCCAAAGAGCCCAGTCTGGACCTTCTGGCTTGGTGGGGCTTCTTCTGGAGAGGTTCTAGAGATGGTGGTTGGGTGTCAACTGAATAAGGGACAAAAATGGGGGAGGGTCCCAAGAAAGAGATGCAATTTTAGGGGAAGGCTGATCTATCTTGACTCAATGCAGCAGCAGAATGGAGATTTTAAGCAGCAGGAACAATCCAGTCAACCCCCAGAGCAGGAAACCAAATTAAAATGTCTCAGGTGGCTCTCAACTTCTTCCACTCTGAACATATAAAGGGGGCACCAGGTTGGGGAAGAGCCTTAAAAGACTTTAGTTCTGTCCAATCAAATAACATCTACCCCTTTCCATTTGTCACAGGGTGTTGCTATCTTCCTCCTGTGCCTGGACCATGTAGAGGCCAGATTGAAATGAGGAGGGGGGAGAGATTTGCACATTTGCACCCCCAGCATCCTGAGATAGGAGAGAGGAACCCAGTTGTGATGTCCAGCCCATGGTCCTGAGAGACGGATGCCAAAAGGAAATTGCTGGGCTTTGTGGGGAAGGGGCGGAGGTGGGAGGTGGCTTCACCTGGCAGTATCTCACCTGGAGAGAGGGAGATGGTTTGGCTCCTGGAAGATCCAGAGATGGGATCATGCTTGATCTGGGATTTCCATTCCAGAGCATTCTCTCAGTCTTGGGATCTTCTATTTTGCAGAAGAACATGGAGTGTGTCTATGGGCCCCCAACATTGTCACTTGTGCATTGTCACTTGTGCAGTTGTCTTAGACCAAAAGGAAGGAAGGGCTGTGTGGTGTCTCTAAGGACTAGACGTGGTCTGGGCACATGCAGGTTTCTCGGGGGACTTTCAGGCTGCTGCAGCTCCAGGCTCCCCTCTTGTCCATCAAAGGTGGAGTAGATACAGTGGTACCTCATCTTACGAACGCCTCTTCTAACAAACCTTTCAAGATACAAACCCGGTGTTTAAGATTTTTTTGCCTCTTCTTCCGAACTATTTTCACCTTACGAACCCAAGCTGCTGCTGCTGGGATGAAGGGGTTTCTTTTCCCCCCCTTTTTTGAAGAAAGAAAAGGGAGGGGCGGCTTGGAGGGGGAAAGATTTTGCAGAGAACAACGTTCTTGCAGAGGCCCTGAAAGGGTGTCTTTTGAAGAAAGAAAAGGGAGGGGCGCCCCCCTTGCCTTTCTTCCTTCCCACTCACCCTTTAGCCTAGCCTTGCTTCTTCCACCCGCCCCCTTTAGCTGCTCCTCCCTGCCCTCTCTTCGCCTCCCTTCTAAAGTTTGGGATTTTCCTGAAGGATTTGCAGGCATTATTTGCTTTTACATTGATTCCTATGGGAAAGATTGTTTCATCTTACGAACTTTTCACCTTACGAACCTCCTCCTGGAACCAATTAAGTTCGTATCATGAGGTACCACTGTATAGACAAGGATTCTGCTTTGATACTCAAGCAGGCCATCCCTCCTGATGTGAGCTCTAGGTCTGTAGGGTTCTTCTGAGATGAGGCCGGGGGAAACACCGGGGGGAAGTTCTGGGCAGAACCCTCATATTTGAATGTTTCTTTTTACAGCACCCGCATAATGAAGCTCCTGTCTGACCTTGACCTACAGAGGCTTCCTCTGTCCTGGACCACCCTGGAGACCCCACCCCCCAAACCCACCCTGGTCTCATTCCTTCAGTTCTGCAATAAAGCTTTGCTCCTGGCATCCCTCTCAATCTCCAGGGTCTTTTTTGGCCCCTTTGGGGGTTTTCCCTTCCCCACCTTGATCCCCCCACGTCCCATCCTCCCCCTCCTATCTCAGAGGTGGAGGAGCTGAGAGGGAGGACGTCCTCCCCCACTGTGGCCTTCCAGGAAGAGCAGTGCACAGGGGAAGCCTCTCTCCCAGCCAGAAATCCCTGAAACTCAGTCCCTACATAGGGTTTACTCCGGAGTAAGTCTGGGATGCACAAGGAGACTTTGCTACTCACGCATGGTCCCACATGGATAGTCTGGACAATGACGGTCAATGAGGCAAGTGAGCAGACAGATTTTCCGTCTTTAGTTAGAAACATAGAAACATAGAAGACTGACGGCAGAAAAAGACCTCATGGTCCATCTAGTCTGCCCTTATACTATTTTCTGTATTTTATCTTAGGATGGATCTATGCTTATCCCAGGCAGGTTTCAATTCAGTTACTGTGGATTTATCTACCACGTCTGCTGGAAGTTTGTTCCAAGGATCTTCTACTCTTTCAGTAAAATAATATTTTCTCATGTTAAGCAGAAGAGAAATACAAAGAGAAGCCGCAGCGAGGGAGGGGACAGAAAACAGAACAGGGCAGCAGGAAAAACATGACGGCTGCTTATTTGTGTAGATATTTCTCTGTTTAAAACAGATGTTGTTATACCTGTCCATGCAAAATCTTCCTTTGTCTTCCACCTGTTCTGAAGTCACCCGTAATTTCATCTCCTGAACATGGAGGGAGGAGTGCAAGACAGGGAGGGGGGGAGGGAGAAAGGGGAGGGGCTGAAAGTGAAAGAGGGAGGGAGAGGGAGGGGGAGGAGGAGGAAGACTCACGGCTGGATTTGGATATTCTGCATGGACTTTGGAGTGTGCCAGGATTTCAGACTTTGTGTCTGTGGATTTGTGGATTCTTGGAGTTTGCAACCCTGGGCCGGGACTGAACAGTCCCAGACTCAAAAGAAGAAGTTCCCATTTGGTGCGAGTGGGAACGTGGGGAATAAGACGAGGTTCTTGGAGTGCCTCATCTGTCATGGGAGGGACTGGGACAGAACAACAGGGACTGGTCTAGCTTTCCCCAAACTGGCCACTCAAACAGAGTCCATTTGGAGAAGGGCGACTTATAAATCTAAAAAATTGAATTGAATGCAACTCTGAATGTTGTCACTTCTTGTTCAACCAACTTGTGAAAGAGAAAAGAATTCAAACTGTCTCTGTGTTACATCAACCTGCTTCCTGCATGTGAAAATCCCAGTGGGGAGAATAAAAAGAGCCAGCAGCCTGACTGTGGGGCAGACGACTTCACCATGTCTTCTGGAGGCCTTCTTCTCCTGCTGGGACTCCTCACCCTCTGGGCAGAGCTGACCCCCGTCTCCGGCCAGCGCCGTCCAAGTGAGCTTGAGACCCTTT
Organism: Erythrolamprus reginae; assembly: GCF_031021105.1. Lineage (NCBI taxonomy): Eukaryota > Metazoa > Chordata > Lepidosauria > Squamata > Dipsadidae > Erythrolamprus > Erythrolamprus reginae. The sequence goes on along the minus strand of NC_091952.1, from coordinate 1,618,412 downwards.
GCAGGGAGGGGCTGAATTGGTCAGAGTTCTCCCCCAGGGAAGGGAAGTCAAAGAGCCCAGTCTGGACCCTCTGGCTTGGTGGGGCTTCTTCTGGGGAGGTTCTGGAGTTGGTGGTTGTGTGTCAGCTGAATAAGGGACAGAAATGGGGGAGGGTCCCAAGAAAGAGATGCAATTTTAGGGGAAGGCTGACCTATCTTGCCTCAATGCAGCAGCAGAATGGGGATTATAAGCAGCAGGAACAATCCAGTCAGCCGTCTGATCCAACCCCCAGAGCAGGAAACCAAATTAAAATGGCTCAGGTGGCTCTCAACTTCTTCCACTCTGAGCATGCAAAGAGGGCACCAGGTTGGGAAGAGCCTTAAAAGACCTTTGTGCTGTCCAATCCAATAACACCCACCTTTTTCGATTTTGTCACAGGGCTTTGTTATCTTCCTCCTGAGAGTGGACCATGTTACGCCCTTTTCTATCGCTTCTACTACCACCCGGCTTCAAACAAATGTCAAAGGTTTATTTATGGTGGTTGTGGTGCAATGCCAACAATTTTAAGACCATAGAGGAATGCCAACGCACCTGTCTTGGTAAGTAGGGGAGGAGTTGTGGATTGGCCTCTTCATTGAACAAGAACTGCTGTCTCTTAACATGAAGCAAAGGGTGGTTTAATGTAATATCTTTGTTCTCACAACAGACTATGATCGATTCAAAACAAGGGGATCTTTGACACACTGGTGGAACTCTCGTGTTGAAAAGGGAGTAGGGGAGATTTGCACATTTGCACCCCCAGCATCCTGAGTTAAGAGAGAGGAACCCAGGCATGAAGTCCACCCAAGGGTTCTGAGAGCAGAGGATTGGACTAGAACCAGGATGGCACATGTGCTGGAAGTGACACACAGAGCATCAGCATCACACCAGCCAGCTGGTCTTCATGTGTTCTTCATGTCTTCCGAAACTGGAAGACCAGGTGGCCAATGTGCATGCACATGCCAGAAGCCGGAAGAGCAGCCATTGGCACATACATGCGCACTGGGCAGCTGCTTTTCCAGTTCCTGGCACACATGCACAGGTGCTCACTTTTGCAGCACTCTGTGCCAAAAATGTTAATAATAATAATAATAATAATAATAATAATAATAATAATAATAATAATAATAATACAGTAATTTATTACATTTGTATGCCGCCCCTCTCCGAAGACTTAGCCAACACTGGGCTAGAAAATCTCCAAGGTCACTTCCAAAATTGTTAGTTTGTCTTCGGCTGGAAAGCTCCAGGGATGGAGCCCCATAACTCCAAGGGGGAGGCTGCCCCATCGCTTCCTGGCTCTCTCCCAAGCGGACCATTCCTCCTGGTCATCAGCTTTGGGTCTGTAGGGTTCTTCTAAGATGAGGTTGGGGGACGTTCTGGGCAGAAACCTCATATAGGAATGTTTGTTTTTACAGCACCCGCAACATGAAGCTCCTGTTTGACCTTCACTCACAGAGGCTTCTTCTGTCCTGGACCACCCTGGAGACCCCCCGTCCCACAAACCCACCCTGGTCTCATTCCTTCAGTTCTGCAATAAAGCTTTGCTCCTGGCATCTCTCTCGGTCTCCGGGGTCTTTTTTGGTCCCTTTGGGGTTTTCCCTTCCCCACCTTGATCCCCCCACGTCCCCGTCCTCCCCCCTCCTATCTCAGAGGCGGAGGAGCTGAGAGGGAGAACGTCCTCCCCCACTGTGGCCTTCCAGGAAGAGCAGAGCACAGGGGAAGCCTCTCTCCCAGCCAGAAATCCCTGAAACTCAGTCCCTACAAAGGGTTTACTCCGGAGTAAGGCTGGGATGCACAACGAGACTGTGCTACTCACGCATGGTCCCACAGGGATAGTCTGGACCATGAGAGTCAATGAGGCAAGTGAGCAGACAGATTTTCCGTCTTTAGTTAAGCAGAAGAGAAATACAAAGAGAAGCCGCAGCGAGGGAGGGGACGGGAAACAGAACAGGACAGCAGGAAAAACATGCGATATATGTGTGTAGATATTTGCCTGTTTAAAACACAGGTTGTTATACCTGTCCATGCAAAATCTTCCTTTGTCTTCCACCTGTTCTAAAGTCACCCGTAATTTCATCTCCTGAACATGGAGGGAGGAGTGCAAGACAGGGAGGGGGGGGGGAGAAAGGGGAGGGGCTGAAAGTGAAAGAGGGAGGGAGAGGGAGGGGGAGGAGGAGGAAGACTCACAGCTGGATTTGGATATTCTGCATGGACTTTGGAGTGTGCCAGGATTTCAGACTTTGTGTCTGTGGATTTGTGGATTCTTGGAGTTTGCAACCCTGGGCCGAGACTGAATAGTCCCAAATTCCCAAATGAAGAAGTTCCCATTTGGTGCGAGTGGGACCCTGGGGAATAAGACGAGGGTCCTGGAGAGTCTTGTGTGTGAGGGGAGGGACTGGGACAGAACAACAGGGACCGGTCCACCTCTCCCCACACTGGCCACTCAATGCCACTCTGAATGTTCAACCAACATATGGAAGAGAAAAGAATTTATCCGGGAGGATCTGGGGATTGGCCTCTTCATTGAAAAAGAACGGTTGTCTTTGACGTTGATTGATTGAAGAGAAGGGAATCGTTGACATGCTGTTTGAACTCTTGGATTGAGATGGGGGAGGGGGAGAGATTTGCACATTTGCACCCCCAGCATCCTGAGATAGGAGAGAGGAACCCAGTTGTGACGTCCAGCCCAGGGTCCTGAGTGACGGGCACCAAAAGGAAATTGCTGGGCTTTGTGGGGAAGGGGCGGAGGTGGGAGGCGGCTTCATCTGGCAGCATCTCACCTGGAGAGAGGGAGATGGTTTGGCTCCTGGAAGATCCAGAGATGGGATCCTGCTTGATCTGGGATTCCCATTCCTGTCGGCGACTACTTCAGCTTCAACCACAACAACACAAGAGCACACAACAGATTTAAACTTAATATTAACCACTCCAAACTTGACTGTAAAAAATATGACTTCAGTAACTGAGTTGTCAAAGCGTGGAACTCATTACTGGACTCCATAGTGTCATCCCCAAACCCCCAACACTTTACCCTTGGATTATCCACGGTTGACCTCTCCAGATTCCTAAGAGGTCAGTAAGGGGCGAGTACAAGTGCACTAGAGTGCCTTCCGTCCCCTGTCCTATTGCTCTCCTATATCTCCTATACCTTTCTTCCATTCCTATATCTCCTCTTCTATTCTTTCATTGATATGTTCTATTACTATATATTCTCTTCTATTCTTTCTTAGGTATATTTTACTATGAGCATCTCCTCTATAACCTTCATCATGTATTTTACTATGTGTATACCCACTAAAACCCTCATTGTGTATTGGACAAAATCAATCAATCAATCAATCAATCAATAAATAAATTCTCTCAGTCTTGGGATCTTCTGTTTTGCAGAAAAACATGGAGTGTGTCTATGGGTCCTGAACACTGTCACTTGTGCACTTTGCTTAGACCAAAAGGAAGAGCTGTGTGGGAGGAGAGGACAGGGGTCAACGTGAGTAGGGGAAACCCCCAAAGGGGCCAAAAAGGAGACCAGAGACCGAGAGGGATGCCAGGAGCAAAGCTTTATTGCAGAACTGAAGGAATGAGACCAGGGTGGGTTTGGGGGGTGGAGGGTCTCCAGGCTGGTCCAGGACAGAGGAAGGATCTTTGGGTCAAGGTCAAACAGGAGCTCCACCTGTCCATCCCCATTGCAGATGCTGTAAAAACAAACATTCAGATGTGAGGTTTCTGCCCAGAACTTCCCCTGGTGCTTCCACCTGCCTCATCTCAGAAGAACCCTACAGACCCAGAGCTGAGATCAGGAGGGATGGTCTGCTTGGGAGAGAGCAGGAAGCAATGGGGCAGCCCCACCTGGGAGCTATGGGGCTCCAAGCAGGGATTCAAGCAAAGGTGGGACAGCCATCTGTCCAGGATGCACTGAAGATTTCTGCACTAGAAGGAGGGAGGACTAGTCTTTTCGCAACCCCCTCTTTCTAGAAGACCACAAGGCCACTGCTTGGAGCATGGATGAGACAGGATAGCAATCTTCCAATACTTAAGGGGCTGCCACAGAGACGAGGGGGTCAGGCTGTTTTCCAAAACACCAGAGGGCCAGTCTAGTAATAATGGGGGTCAGGTTCTTTTCCAAGGCACCCGGACAAGTAACAACAGATGGAAGCTGACCAAGGAGAGATTCAACCTCGAAATAAGGAGGAACTTTCTGATGGTGAGAGTGACCAACCAGTGGAACAGAAGTTGCCTTTGGAGGTTGTAAACACTCCAAGGGGAGATTGGACTGCTATTTGTCTGGGGTGGTATAGGGTCTCCTGCTCAGGCAAGGGGTTGGACTAGATGAGCTTCAAGATCCCTTCCAATTTAAATAGATAGATAGATAGATAGATAGATAGATAGATAGATAGATAGATAGATAGATAGATAGGTAGGTAGGTAGGTAGGTAGGTAGGATAGATGGGTGGGTGGGTAGTTAGGGTAGGTAGGTAGGATAGGTGGGTGGGTAGGTAGGATAGGTAGGTAGGTATGTAGATAGGTAGGTAGGTAGGTAGGTAGATAGATAGATAGATAGATAGATAGATAGATAGATAAATAGATAGATAGATAGACAGACAGACAGACAGACAGACAGACAGACAAACAAACAAACAAACAAACAAACAATAAAACACTTGGGACTTTTATGAGGAGATTGGACTAGATCAGTGCAAACTCTGGCTGGGGAATTCTGGGAGTTGAAGTCCAGATATCTTCAAGCTTTATTTATTTATTTTATTTATTTATTTTGTCCAATACACAACAATACACAATGAAGGTTATGGAGGTTATGCTCAAGTAAAATATATTAGAGAAACAATAGAAGTGAAAATTTAGGAACAGAATATATCAATTAGAGAATAGAAGGATATTATGCGAGTAGTATAAGAAGATTAGAGTAGAAGAATAGTAGATATGATATATGAGATATAGGAGAGACAATAGGACAGGGGATGGGAGGCACGCTACTTGCCAAGGTTGGGAAACACTGGACTAGATGACCTACAAGGTCCCTTCCAACTCTAATAATAAAAAAAATCTCCCCTCCTGAACTAGAAATCCCCTGGCCGACTACATGGTGAAGAGGCAGCAAACAAGGCTGCCCCAACGCTGAAGCAAGGATTGGAAGATTGAGAGGAGGGAAAACTGCCTTGGGGTTTAAAGGTCACTCCACCTTTCTTTTTATACTTTAATTATACCTTTGTCAGAAACACGGAAAGCCTGGGGGGAGGGGTGTTGTCTAAACATAAGGTGACCAATTGTCCTGTTTTAGGGAGGACAGTCCTTATTTTGCAGGTTCTGTCCTTCCTCAAAAATTGTCCTCCTTTCGATATTTTAAAACTAATCTGTTAATCTCTGTACTCAGAGATGACCCAAAATTCTGGAATCTTTTTTCAATTATGAATTATTGGAGATATTCATGTATTTTGTACATAATCAGGCATCTATTTTACATAAAATGATTCAAAAGATTTCAGCTGCAGAAGTTAGTCTTATTTTGAACGACTTTGTCCTTCAATATAAATCATGATTTGAAGAAAAAATTATTCTTTTAATAATAAAAAGAAAATTGTCAAACTTAGAGGAATCAAATCCAGGCATAACGGAAAAATTTACAAAAGAAGTGCAGGATTTTTACCAAACATGTTTCCAATAGGTGGAAGAATGGTCTGAAACAAATATCACAGGAAATAACTGTTTTCATTGGTGTTTTTTGACTTCATCAGAAGTAAATTGGGCAGAAATTGAAAATTGTGCTGAGTTTTGATCGAAAGAAATGCCTGATGTTAAAATCTATGACAATTGTCTGTTTGAAGAAATTAGAAGACTGAATGTATATTTAAATTCTGATACGTTAGAACAATGGGAAAATCAACATTTATTCATAAATGTTGATTTTCCCATTGTTCTAATTTATCAGAATTTATCAGAACATGTTGAAATTGATAAAAGACGTTGAAGACGTTTTATTGTTGCTGTGAGCCGCCCCGAGTCTATGGAGAGGGACGGCATACAAATCTAATAAACAAACAAACAAACAAACAAACAAACAAACAAACAAACAAAAGATGGGTGGAAATATTTAACCATTTCCAAAATGAACAAATTCCATATGAAAATTCAGTTATTCTTGTTGAATTTACGTTGTGCTGCCCTGGAACTAAGGCAGCAGTTGAAAGGGTTTTTTCAATTGGCAATGATTTTTGGACAAGGGAGAAATCAAGATTGACACTCGAGCTGCAGCACATGAAGCCTATTTCTTGCTCCAAAATTTGTTAGAAAATGATATATTGACAAAAATATTCCTTCCATGGAAAAAATACTCATTTAATTAAATTGTACTTTTTTCTTAAATTCTTTTCGTCCTCCTTTTCATTGTAAAGAAATTGGTCACCTTATCTAAAGAAGATAAACAAATGTCAACCTACAGGTGTTACCTTAACCAGGATTCAGGCATCTAGTTGAGCAACCAAATCTGCAACATTTCTGGTTCTTAAGGCAGTCCCAGTCATTTGCACACATCTGGACACAAGGAAGGAGCACATTATCAGGGATCCTGGGACACACCCCACGCCTTTCTGCAAAATAGAAGATCCCAGGGCTGAGTGTTAGACTTACCAGGTAGAGCAGGCAAGACATACAATAAGATAAGCTAATTCTTTTTAATTTTTTTTAAAAATAAAAATATTTCTTAGAAACATAGAAGATTGATGACCTCCTGGTCCATCTAGTCTGCCCTTATACTATTTCCTGTATTTTATCTTAGGATGGATGGATGTTTCTCCCAGGCATGTTTCAATTCAGTCACTGTGGATTAACCAACCACGTCTGCTGGAAGTTTGTTCCAAGCATCTACTACTCTTTCAGTCAAATAATATTGCTTCTGATCTTTCCCCCAACTAACTTCAGATTGTGTCCCCTTGTTCTTGTGTTTACTTTCCTATTAAAAACACTTCCCTCCTGGACCTTATTTAACCTTTAATGTATTTAAATGTTTCGATCCTGTCCCCCCTTTCTCTTCTGGTAGGATACTGATACTGATGCTAACCACTACGCCACCATGGCTCTTTAGGATGGAAATAAGCAGCAAGTCTTATTCCCTCCTAACCTTGAAGATGTTACCTAATTAAGTGATGAAACTTTTGCAAGACAGCAGGGGGTTGGGTTGAAAGACCTCTTCAGGTCCCTTCCAAAACTATGATTCTGTGAACCCATCACGTTCAACCTTGAGCTACATAAAGTCTCTTGTATTGGGAGATTTCAATCACCCTTACTTACCAATACAGGTGTAGCGACAATTATTCAGCTTCTTGAAATTATTTTCATTCCCCTTGCATCCACCATAAATAAACTCTTCACATTTGTTCAAAGTCGAGTTGTAGTAGAAGCGAGGTATTTTGGCTTCACATGGTCCAGGTTCAGCAGGAAAATAACAAAACTCTAGGACAGATTGAAGGATGTTTTTTTGATTGGTAGCACAAAAGTATTTAACTCACTTTAACCGATAGCCATCTGTCTGAAGTAGTGTACGGTTCCCTGCCTAAGAGGGGTTGGACTAGAAGACCTCTAACGTCCCTTCCAACTCTATTATTATTATTGTTACTCCCCCAACATGGTGCCCTCTTAGCATGCTCAATCTTCAAACAACCAGGAACCATCTGAGATGTTTTAATCTGGTTTCCTTCTCTGGGGGTTGGACCAGATGGCTGGATGAGGGTTCCTGTTGCTTAATATCTTGAGTACTTTCTGAGCTTGGTAGTTTTTTGAAATTTCATTACTCAAACTAGGAAGAAACCTCAAGAACACTAATGAAGCTACGTAGTTTGGGTTCTGCTCCAAGTCCTCAGAGAGGGGTGGCATACAAATATTATTATTATTATTATTATTATTATTATTATTATTATTATTATTAATAGTAGTAGTAGTAGCAGTAGCAGTAGTAGTAGTAGTAGTTTGGGTCATGAAACATCTACAAGAAAACCACCAAGTTCAGAGAGCACCAAAGATCCTGAGTAGTAATGGGAGAACCCAACGGTGTTCGGGTTCGGCCAGTTCGGACGAACTTTAGGCAAAATTCAGCTGAACCCGAACCGAACCCAAACCCGAACCTGAATGGGGAATCCCACCAAGAGATTCCAGGGCAGAGCTTTGACGACATGTATACTGGCAGGTTGCTAAGGACGCCAAGGTGATCACTTCCTGGATTCCATGGAATCTGCCCCTGGAATCTGCCAGTGACGTCAAGGCTCTGCCCCTGGAATCTCTTCGTGAGAGGGATTCCCCAGCTCCTTCAAAGGGAGGTCTTCACGTAAAAATAAACATTGTTATTTTTACAAAAAAGGACGCCGCAGTGGCGCTGCAAGCAAAGGGCGGTCCTTTCATGTAAAAATAAACAATGTTTATTTTTACGTGAAGACCTCCCTTTGAAGGAGCTGGGGAATCCCTCCCACGAAGAGATTCTGGGGGCAGAGCTTTGACGTCATTCCTGGATTCCATGGAATCCAGGAAGTGATCACCTTGGCGTCCTTAGCAACCTGCCACTGACATCAAAGCTCCGAATGCTGAACACGACCCCGAACTTTGCCCAAAGTTTCAAAAAATTTCGTGTTCGTGTTCGGCGTACCGAACACCGCAAAATTCGGTATGGACCTGAATTGTGCGAGTTCAGTTTGCCCATCACTAATCCTGAGCTACAAATATTTTCTTTTACTTATCCTGATTCTGTTGCTGCATTGGGTCAAGATGGGCCAACCTTCCCTTAAAATCATATTTTTCTTGGGACTCTCTCCCATTTCTGTCCCTTATTCAGCTGTCACCCAACCACCATCTCCAGAACCTCCCCAGAAGAAGCCCCACCAAGCCAGAGGGTCCAGACTGGGCTCTTTGGCTTCCCTTCCCTGGGGGAGAACTCTGATCACTTCAGCCCCTCCCTGCAAAGGGTCTCAAGGTCTTTCTGAAAGCTCACTTGGACGGTCCTGGCCGGAGACGGGGGTCAGCTCTGCCCAGAGGGTGAGGAGTCCCAGCAGGAGAAGAAGGCCTCCAGAAGACATGGTGAAGCCATCTGCCCCACACTCGGGCTGCTGGCTCTATTTATTCTCCCCACTGGGAATTTCACATCCAGGAAGCAGGTTGTTGTAATGCAGAGACAGTTTGAATTCTTTTCTCTTTCACAAGTTGGTTGAACACCCCTAACCCATTCCACAATCTTGATTTCTTTAAACGTTTCAGTCACTTGACCTCCCAATGCCTCCGGGCAACTTGACCATAGAGGAGAATATCTGTAAGCCAGAGTTGAAATGTGGGGGTCCTTCGTACCCTCTGAGCTTGGCTGTTTTCTTGCAAGGGGCCCAATTCAGGAACATCATCACTGCTAGAAGGGAAGGGGGGTTGTGGAGAAGAAGGAAGAGGGGACGCAGGAGGAGGTGGTGGAAGGTTGGAGTCCTTGGTGCTCTTTGGTTGGGGGCTTTTTTGCAGACATTTCATGATCCAAACTAGGTAGCATGTTCAGTGCTAAAAGGGAGTGGGGTATGATGAGAAGGAGGAGGAGGAGAAGACTAGACAATGTCATTGGCAGGACCTAGTGGAACAGCCTTCTCTGTGGGGGCTCCGGCCCTCTGGAATCAGCTCCCCCCAGAGATTGTCGTGGACCACTGAGTCGAAGACTTTGCAAAAGTCAATATAAATTGCATCAATGGATTTTCCTTGATCTAGGTGGGTAGTCCATATGTTTTTGCAGTGAAGTAGTTGTAGGTTGCAGGATAATTTCTTTCTGAATCCAAATTGTTTGTTAGAGAGTAGGTTATTAGATTCTAAGTAAAGGGTGATTGATTGATTTATAATTTAATTAATTAATTTTTACATGCGTCTCATGTAAAAATTGATTTTACATGAAACGCAGCATAGTGATATTGGTCTGTAGTTGTCAATGAGAGAAGGGTCTCCTTTTTTGAAGATGGGGATGACTACTGCTTTTGACCATAGCTTGGGGAGTGTGCTGGTCCTGAAGGATTTTTGAAAGATAAGGCTTAGAGGTTCAGCTATAGCAGAAGAAAGCTTTTTTAGGAAGTATGCGCAAAGACCGTCTGGTCCAACTGATAGGGAAGGTTTGAGGTCATGGATTGCTTTTTCAACGCAGTCTACAGTGACATCGATTTGGGTTAGGTTGTTGAGAGAGTTTGAGGTGCGATTTGCAAAGATGGGGGATGAGCCATTACTGTTAACAAAGACAGAGCCAAAGAAAGAGTTGAAGAGGTTAGCTTTGGATGGATCACCGTGGTATTCTTTGTTGTTGGGTCCTACAAGAGGTGGAATAGGTCTAGAGTCATTGAGTTTGTTTTTGACGAAGTTGTAGAAGGCTCGGTTAGATTTGGTGCGAAGGAGGTTTTCTTCTTGTTTGCTGTGATAGTTGAGACATTCTGCTTTTATTTGCTGGCACATGCTTTTGTAGTGACTTTTGAAGTTGGTTACTTGGCCTTTTTTGTCTTTATGCCAGAGAGATTTTTTTTTTGGTCTGTAGTTTCTTTATTGAGACAGGTAAGTTACTTTTTCTTTTACCTCTGGATGAAGTGAGTGGTATATATAGTCCGATAAGTCTTTTATTTTGGAGTAAGAATGTGCTCTAGAGATCATCAATGGTATTGCAGTTAGGGACCAAAGATTGCCAGATAAGAATTGAGATATTGGCATCAATAAGTTCATAGTTGGCTTTCCTAAAATTATACTTAGGTGTCATGTTATTCAGGTGAGTGTTAGGATGATGTAGATTGAGGTTGAAGTTAATCATACTATGATCGCTGTTGGAGAAGGGTTCTTTTATATGCAGTCCATTGATAGCACTTTTGACAGCTGTTGAGTCTGGTATTGTTTGATACTAATTGTTCAAGTCCCAAGCTGGTGACGGTGTTGCAAAGGGCAGTATGTGTAGGTTCTGTGGAGCATTCGTTTAGGGTCCAGTTGATGTGTGGTCGATTGAGGTCACTAAGGAAGATAATGGGATAGGGGCAGGAGGTTGCCCACGTTAGTAGGGAGGTTAATTTTGTTGCATGAGTAATGTCGTAGTCTGAAGCTCTGTAGCAAAGTAGGAAGTGGAGTGTAGTATTGAGGGAAAGATCACATATTATGGTTTGAGGAAGGATAAGGTCATGTGCAACTTGGATGTTTTTTAGATTGAGTGAATTTTTATAGAATATAGCTACACCACCTCCTCTGCGGGATTCACGGTCAGACCGGAAAACAAGGTAGTTACTTGGTGTGATGATGGAGTCAGGATAGGATGTATTCAGCCATGTTTCACAAACAAAGATTATGTCAAATATGTTGGTGTCAAGTAGGAGGAGGAATTCAGACAACTTCTTGATTATACTTCTTGCATTGATTAGTTTACATTTGAGATTGAATTTGTGTTCAGGAATGAAATTGGATTGAGTTGAATTAAAATTGGATTGAATTGAGGTAGTAAGGGGCGTGCTTTCCTATTCTTTGTTGGAAATGCTGGTGGTGTCCATTTGTTGGTAAGGGATGGTAGGTAGAGAAGTGTAGGATGGTTGAGGAGGGATAGTGGGTTGGGAGATGAAGGGAGGGTTGTGGGTTTTGGTTCTGATGCATTCAGAGTGGTAGTCTATGTACAGATTCGTTTCGCCATGATCACAACGTCTCTTAAGTTCGGCCCATAGTTCACAAGAGCTGATGTGTTGAAGTAGAGTGAGATCTGGTCTGGATCTGAGTTTGTTGTATTTGGTGTTATTTCTGGCAATGGAGTTCATGGTCTTGATGAACTGTTGTTTGGTAGTTTCACCTTTGCAGACTATTCTGCAAAATCGGGGAGCCTTTGATCCATCACTGTACCTCAGTACAGGTCCGCTTCTAGTGACCTCCAATATGTCATCAGGGGCAATTGTTTGAGGATGATATTACGTATATTTATTAAATTATATATATTTGTTTCCCCATTTTCCTCTAGGCCAAATAGGATGGCGTTCTAATGTTTTTGTTCACATTCCATGGCATCTTTCACCAGGGTGGGGATGTCGGTAGTTGGGTTTGGAGGTAGAGGTTTTGGTGGCCTAGGTGGAGTATAAAGTGGTGGTGGTGGGGGGGTGTAGGGTACTTGTTTTGGTGTTTTAGTGTTTATCAGATCTTGGGTGTTTTTTTCTATGGAGGCAAGCCATGATTCCATGCTTTCTGTGTATGATTGTTGAGTTTTAGAGACTGCTGTTAGGATTACATCGGACAAATTGCTGAAGGAGTCTGGTTTGGGAGTACAAGATGGGCAGAAATAGTAGAATGAAGGATTATCTTGAAGAAAAGTGGTGACATGTTTATTTATGTTAATTTATTTATTTATTTATTTGTTTGTTTGTTTGTTTGTTTGTTTACTTACTTACTTACTTAGTTCGTTCGTTCGTTCGTTCGTTCGTTCGTTCATTCATTCATTCATTCATTCATTCATTCATTCATTCATTTATTTATTTATTTATTTATTTATTGGATTTGTGTGCCGCCCCTCTCTGCAGACTCGGGGCGGCTAACAACAGTGATAAAAACAGCATGTAACAATCCAATACTAAAACAACTAAAAAACACCCCTTATTATAAAACGAAACATACATACAAACATACCATGCATAAATTGTAAAGGCCCAGGGGGAAAGAATATCTCAGTTCCCCCATGTCTGATGGCAGAGGTGGGTTTTAAGGAGCTTGTGAAAGGCGAGGAGGGTGGGGGAAATTCTAATATCTGGCGGGACCTGGTTCCAGAGGGCCAGGGCTGCCACAGAGAAGGCTCTTCCCCTGGGTCCTGCCAAGTGACATTGTTTAGTTGACGGGACCTGGAGAAGGCCCACTCTGTGGGACCTAACTGGTTGCTGGGATTTGTGCAGCAGAAGGCGGTCCCTGAGATAATCTGGTCCGGTGCCATGAAGGGCTTTATAGGTCATAACCAACACTTTGAATTGTGACCGGAAACTGATCGGCAACCAATGCAGATTGCAGAGTGTTGGTGTTACATTTGCATTTTTGGGAAAGCCCATGATTGCTCTTGCAGCTGCATTCTGCACGATCTGAAGTTTCCGAACATTTTTCAAAGGTATCCCCATGTAGAGAGCATTACAGTAGTTGAGCCTCAAGGGGATGAGGGCATGAGTGACTGTGAGCAGTGACTCCCGGTCCAAATAGGGCCGCAACTGGTGCACCAGGCAAACCTGGGCAAACGCCCCCCTCGTCACAGTTGAAAGATGTTTCTCTAATGTTAAGGCAGGTATGGTGTGCTGATTTTTTGCAGGAGTGACATTTTATAAATCCTTCTTGTGTATTAATAGTGTTGTTGCATATAAAGCAAATATTATCAGAATTATTTACTTGGGATTTTTTCTTGCTTGGCATAGTTGCTGGGGTGCGGCTTAATAATCTATTTGTTGATTGTTGATTGTTTGACTTTGTTGTACGTCCTGTTGAGATTTTGAATGAGGAAAATTTAGATGTGACTTCCTTTGCAGCCACTAGGGGGGTTGGAGCATCTTGTAGAGATCTTAAAGCTGTTGAATGAGGAAGGTTTTTAGATGTGACTGCTGGGTTACTTTACAGCCACTAAGGGGGGGGGGGGTCGGAACGTCACTGCTAGATGAGTGATTTTAAAAGTAGGAAGAACTTATCGACAGAGACAGGGGGAAATCACTTGGTCTTTGTTAAATTAGTGAGCCACGTGGTAATGGCGATCACCCTGTTTATGTGTGGAGGCAGTTGGGATTTTGGTGTTGGACTCCTAACGCTGCTGGGATCAGTTTTTCAGCTTTGGGAAGGCACAGACGTCTTATGATTGGCAGAAGGCTTTCCTTTCATCTCCCATCCACCCAGGTCAGTTTGCAAGGCTGGGGAACGGGCTGCGCTTGAATTTCCTTTTTTAAAGGTAGGGATTAGTGATGGGCGAACTGAACCCGCACAATTCAGGTCCGTACCGAATTTTGCGGTGTTCGGTATGCCAAACATGAACCCGAAATTATTCCAAACTTTGAGCAAAGTTCGGGGTCGTGTTCGGCGTTTGGAGCTTTGACGTCACTGGCAGGTTGCTAAGGACGCCAAGGTGGAATCCAGGAAGTGATCACCTTGGCGTCCTTAGCAACCTGCTGGTGATGTCAAAGCTCTGCCCCCAGAATCTCTTCATGGGAGGGATTCCCCATCTCCTTCAAAGGGAGGTCTTCACGTAAAAATAAACATGTTTATTTTTATGTGAAAGGACCGCCCTTTGCTTGCAGCGCCGCTGCGGTGTCCTTTCATGTAAAAATAACGATGTTTATTTTTACGTGAAGACCTCCCTTTGAAGGAGCTGGGGAATCCCTCCCACGAAGAGATTCCGTGCCAGGATTTCCCACCTTCTTGGCGTCCTTTTCCATAAAAATAAAAATATTTATTTTTACGGAAAAGGATGCCGTAGCACCGCTGCATCAAAAGGAGGTGGGGAATCCCACGATGGGATTCCGGGGGCAGAGCTTTGACATCTGTGGAGAGGGGCGGCATACAAATCTAAATAATAAATAAAATAAAATAAATAAATCATGGATACTTCTTCCTGGATGGCTGAAATAAAGCCACTGACATGGAACCTGACATGGACTGACCTCAGAGGAAAAAATTATTCTTAGCCCATCCCCCCCCCAGGACTGTTGTGCAGAGATGAGCTATTCCACGGTGACAGTGATAAAAATCTATACAATCTTAATGATAAAATCTTATTTTTAATTATTGCATTTTGTGTCCCAAGTGGAAACAAAAGCATTGCCTACAATCTGCCAGCAGGTGGCAACATCTGCTCTGGTATTTATTTATTTATCTATCTATCTATCTATCTATCTATCTATCTATCTATCTATCTATCTATCTATCTATCTATCTATCTATCATATCTATTATATCTATCTATCTGTCTGTCTGTCTGTCTGTCTGTCTGTCTGTCTGTCTGTCTGCCTGCCTGCCTGCCTGCCTGCCTGCCTGCCTGCCTGCCTGCCAGCCAGCCTGCCTGCCTGCCTGCCTGCCTGCCTGCCTGCCTGCCTGCCTGCCTGCCTGCCTGCCTGCCTGCCTGCCTGCCTGCCTGCCTGCCTGCCTGCCTGCCTGCCTGCCTGCCTGCCTGCCTGCCTGCCTGCCTGCCTGCCTGCCTGCCTATCTATCTATCTATCTATCTATCTATCTATCTATCTATCTATCTATCTATCTATCTATCTATCTATTTAAACTTCTATGCCACCCAATCCCAAAGGACTCAGGGCAGCTTACAACAATATAAATTACAAAACAATAAAAAGAAGTCAAAAATGCAACCTAAGCTCTAAAACCCTTATTAAAACTCGCAATTGAATGACTCAACAGCATGCAAATACACCATTCATACACATGGCTAAGCTAGGTGTTGATTTATGGCCCCCAGACCTGCCGGCAAAGGTCTTTGTGGTCTTACGGAAAGACAGCAGGGTGGAAACAGTATGGACATTGGGGGGGGGAGTTGATTCCATAGAGCTGGGGCAGTCACAGAGAAGGCCCTTCCCACAGCCCCGCCAACCTGCATTGTTTAATCGCCGGGACCCGGGGGAGGCCAACTCTGTGTGCTCTTATTGGTCTCTGGGAGGGAGGCGACAGGGGACAGTCCCGTAAATAGTCTGGCCCTGAGCCATGTAGGGCTTTATAGTAATAACACCTTGAATTGTGCCCGGAGGGTAATAGGAAGCCAGTGAGGTTCGCGGAGCACAGGTGTTATATGGGTGTACCAAGGGGCACCCATGACAAGTCGTGCGGCTGCATTCTGGATAATTTGGAGTCTCCGAACACTCTTCAAGGGTAGCCCCATGAAGAGCGTGTTGCAGTAATCAAGACGGGATGCAATGAGGGCCTGAGCGACTGTGTGTCGAGCCTCCTGGTCGAAATACGCCTGCATAGAAACATAGAAACATGGAAGACTGACAGCAGAAAAAGACCTCATGGTCCATCTAGTCTGCCCTTATACTATTTCCTGTATTTTATCTTACAATGGATCTATGTTTATCCCAGGCATGTTTCAATCCAGTTCCTGTGGATTGACCAACCACGTCTGCTGGAAGTTTGTTCCAAGGATCTACTCCTCTTTCAGTCAAATAATATTTTCTCATGTTGCTTCTGATCTTTCCCCCAACTAACTTCAGATTGTGTCCCCTTGTTCTTGTGTTCACTTTCCTATTGAAAACTCTTCTGAACCTTATTTAAGCCTTTAACACCTTTAACACCAGGTGAATCTGGGCAAAGGTCCCACTGACCACTGCGGAAAGATGGTGATCAAGGTTCAGCCATGGATCCAGGAGGACACCCAAGTTGTGGACCCTATCTGAGGGGGTCAATGTTTCTTCCCCCGGCACAATGGATGGACAGATCAAATAACCCTTAGGAGGGAATGAGATTGAGCCTGTTGAACTCAGATCGCAAGAAATCTCTCTCTCTCTCTCTCTCTCTCTCTCTCTCTCTCTCTCTCTCTCTCTCTCTCTCTCACACACACACACACACACACACACACACAGAGTAAATAGTGTGTCCCAGCAATGTGGTGAGGTTGACAGTAAACAGTCTAAGGTTGAAGTTTTGGGGGTTTGGGGAAGAAACCACAGAGTCGGGTGGGGCATTCCAGGTGTTGATCACTCTGTGGCTGAAGTCCTATTGTCTGCAATTGAGCTTGGACCGGTATACACCGAGTTTGAATCTATTGTGTTCTCGTGTATTGTTGCAAACAAATTTTTTAAATGTTCAGCTCTCTATGTCACCATCACCCTTAGGCGTTTATGCTGCTCATTTTGCAATTTACACTGGTCTGGTCCATCCAGACCTTCAATAATGAAGAGCTACCTTTGGAAATAATTCCTTGTCTGGCCTTCGGGTGCCTTGGGAAATAGCTTGACCCCCTCCTCTCTCTGGCAGCCCCTCAAATATTGTAACTCTGCTATCCTGTCTCCACTGGTCCTTCTTGTCATGAAACTGGGGAATTAGTTCTAAGTTGTTTCTCTCCTTGTTTAATTTCTACCCATTGCTTCTTGTTCTATCCTCAGGTGTTTCAGAGAATAGCTTGATTCCCTCTTCTTTGTAGCAACCTCTGAGATATTGGAAGGCTGCTATCATGTCTCCCCTGGTCCTTCTTTTCATTAAACCAGCCAGGCCCAGTTCCTGCAACCGTTCTTCCTATGTTTTCACCTCCAGTCCCCTCATCCTCTTTGTGGCTCTTCTCTGCACACTTTCTAGTTTCCATCCATTCTTTGTCTGGCTTTTGGGTACCTTGGAAAATAGCTTGACCCCCTCCTCTC
Source organism: Erythrolamprus reginae (assembly GCF_031021105.1). Lineage (NCBI taxonomy): Eukaryota > Metazoa > Chordata > Lepidosauria > Squamata > Dipsadidae > Erythrolamprus > Erythrolamprus reginae. Next base: position 1,601,061 of record NC_091952.1, on the reverse strand, counting down.
TGTGGCAACCCCTGAGTTATTGGAAGACTGCTATCATGTCTTCCCTGGTCCTTCTTTTCATTAAACCAGCCAGGCCCAGTTCCTGCAACTGTTCTTCAGATGTTTTAGCCTCCAGTCCCCTCATCCTCTTTGTGGCTCTTCTCTGCCCTTTTTCTAGTGTGTCAATGTCCTTTTTATCATCGTGGCGACCAAAACTAAATGCCGGATTCCAAGTGTGGCCCTATTAAGGCCTTAGAAAGAGTTATTAACCTAACACGTGATCTTGATTCTCTCCCTCTGTTAATGCAGCCTAGAAAAAAAAGAACATTGTTTTGAAGGTTCTTCCAATTCTGAAATTCTGATTTGTTTGACTCAAGCACCTAAGCACCTGGTTAAAGCTCCTTAAAACCCACCTTTGCCGTCAGGCATGGGGACATTGATTCCTCTGGGCCGTCCCGTTTTATGTTTGTCTGGGATGTATGACTGTTTTTTATATTAAGGGTTTTAACTGTTTTTAATGATTGGATTTGTACGGTGTTTTGCTGTTGTGAGCCACTCCGAGTCTCCGGAGAGGGTGGCATAAAAACCTAATAAATCTACTCTAATCTGATCTTGTTGCAAATTCTTCTGCAGAACTTTAAACCTTCCATTCTTACTTGACCCTTCGGTTACTGCTCTGGTTTTTCTCAGCTTCTCTGATACTGGTTCTTGCTTTCCACACAGTGGTAATTTTCTTTTCTTTTATAGGTTTTCTGTCAGAGAGTTCAGGTAGCTTTAAAGGTCATGACTGATTTCAGCTAAAAATCCCCAGAGTTGTCTTTCTTCCTTCTTTCCTCAAAGACTTTGAATCTAGAAGAAGTCCTGTTCTCTCTCATTCCAGAGAGCACGAAGGGTCCGGTTTATGGGAAGCAGAATCAATGGACTGAGAAAGAGAGAGAAACCCCTCGTTGCTAGAAGAATCGGACAGGGAGATCAATCTCCCAGAGACTATTTATTTATTATTTTTATTTATTTATTTTGTCTAATACATAATGTAGATTTAAGAGGATATAATCATGGTAAAATACATCAATAGAATAATAGAAGGAAAAACATTAGGAATAATATGGAAGAAATAATTCATTGGGAATAATAGAGTTCATATACATGGAGCAAGTAGAAATATAAGAGGGACATTAGGACAGAGGATGGAAGGAACATTGGTGCACTTATGTACGCCCCTTACTGACCTCTTAGGAATCTGGAGAGGTCAACCATGGATAGTCTAAGGGTAAAATTTAAGGGGCGTACATAAGTGCACCAGAGTGCCTACCGTCCCCTGTCCTGTTGTCTCCCCTATATCTCCTATATCTTCTCTTCTATCCCTATATCTTTTTCTGCTATTCTCTCATAGTTATATTTCACTCCTTTATTTTCTCCTTCATTCCCCCTTTAATACATTCTACCTGATTAAATCCTCTATAACCCTCATTGTGTATTATTGTGTATTGGACAAAACAAATACATAAATATAAATAAAATTTGGGGGGCTATGGGATGACACTACAGATTCTGGTAAAGAGTTCCATGCTTCGACAACTCTATTACTAAAGTCATATTTTTTGCAGGGTCCAGTGCCACAGAGAGGTCGCAATGGCGCAATTCAGTCAAGAGCCTTGTTCCAGGCCACAGCAAGGGACTCTGTCGAACTGTGTACGAGTGAATCTTGTAAAACCCCAAGCGCCCTCTGAAAGCCCTCTGGGTCCATCAGGCGTCTGGGGCGGAACCATCTAATTGGTTCTGCCTCCCTGCTACTATATACTACTAATGTACTATATATTACTAATAGGTGGTATAATTAAGTTCTTTAAAGATATAAAAGCTATAATGATACCAAAGATAGAATAGCGAATAAGCATAAAATAAGAGTTATATATTTGTTATAAAAGGTATTCATGTACGTATATATGTTTTGTTTTGTGTCTTTTTGGATGGGTGTTGTGTAATATTTGTTTGCATTTTTTATTTTTTGTATTCTTTTTAAAGTTGATATACTAATAAAAATTATTTTATTAAAAAAAGGAGAGGGGAGAGAAAGTGTAAAAAAATAGAAGGAGGGACAGAGGTAGAGGGAAGGAAGTGTAATGGAATGAAGAAAAACAGACTGATACAAAATATTGGTACAAAATAAGATACTGATATATGGTTGACTGGATAAAAATGTATAATTTTGTATGTTATTGATGAATTTTAAAGTATGTGTATTGATACCTATACACCCAGAGGTGGGGAGCTGCCTGGACAGGGGGCAACGCAGTGGGGTAGCAAAAATAGAGCTCCACCCCAGAGCATCCAATTTGCACTGAAATAATTTATTTTATTTATTTTATTTATTTATTTATTTTGTCCAACACACAATACATATTGAAGAGAATAGACATGTAGTAATATATATAAAGAAAAGGATAGAAGAAAAGATATAAAAATAGAGGAGAAGATATATGAAAGGAAGAAAATATATATGAGATAAAGGAGAGACAATTGGACAGGGGACGAAAGGCACACTGGTGCACTTATGTACGCCCCTTACTGGCCTCTTAGGAGAGGTCAATCGTGGATAGTCTAAGGGAAAAATCTTGGGGGTTAGCGGTTGACACAATTGAGTCCGGCAATGAGTTCCACGCTTCGACAACTCGATTGCTAAAGTCATATTTTTTACAGTCAAGTTTGGAGCAGTTAATATTAAGTTTGAATCTGTTGCATGCTCTTGTGTTGTTGTGGTTGAAGCTGAAGTAGTCGCCGACAGGCAGGACGTTCCAGCATATGATCTTGTGGTCAATACCTAGATCGTGTTTTAGGCGTCGTAGTTCTAAGCTTTCTAGACCCATGACTCTAAGTCTAGTCTCGTAGGGTCTTCTGTTTCGAGTGGAGGAGTGAAGGGCTTTTCTGGTGAAGTATATTGAGTGAAGATGTTGAAAGAAAATGCAGGGCGTCCTGCATAAGCCACGTCCTCAGTGTGGTAGTAAAAAATTTGGTAGCCCTTCACTGTCTACATCCCTGGCTCACCAGATAAAAGGGAGTAAAGTCTGTGGCTTAAAGGAAAAACCATTGCCTAGCAAGGCATAAGCAGCCAAGGTTCGAATCCTAGAAGGGTATGGTGGTTCTCGATGACACCTATCATTATATCAATGTGTATGGGGGGAGTGGGAATCAGAGGATTTGGTGGTCATCCTCCTTTCTCCATGGCCGGTTCTAGTGAGTATTGATAGGAGGAGAGAGGTCGACCTTGAAATCTTTGGGAAGCCTCAGGGTTTGAAGTACTCACCTCTTCTAGTTATCATCTGTACGTGGTTCAGGGTCAGATATCATCAACATGCTTGAGGGATAGTCAGCTATACATCATTACCCTTGACCAACCAAGCCATGCGGTCCACTCTTGTCCCAATGCCTGGAGGTTGAAAAGGTTTCAATGAGCTGGAACCAGCTCAAACCCAAACCTAGCAAGACTGAATGGCTGTGGGGTGTGAGGAGGTCCCTGGGGCTCGGTCTCCTTCCTATTTCACTCATAAAAGACTTCCATATTTCATACAGGCCCCTTGGTGGCACAGTGGTTAGAGTGCTACTTCTGCTGATCACCAGCTGCCAGCAGTTTGGCAGATCAAATCTCCGTAAGCTCAAGGTTGACTCAGCCTTCCTTCCTTCCAAGTTCAGTAAAATGAGGACCCAGATTGTTGGGGGCAAGAGGCTGACTCTCTGAAAACCACTTAGAGAGGGCTGGAAAGCACTGTGAAGCACTGTGAAGTCTAAATACTATTGCTATTGCTATCCGTCTATCCAACCATCCTTCTTTCCATCCACCCATCAGTGCGTGCATGCATCCATTTATTTATTTATTTATTTATTTATTTATTTATTTATTTATTTATTTATTTATTTATTTATTTATTTATTCTTTGCCCAATACACAATACATATGGAAGAGAATAGACATGAAGTAATATATATAAAGATAATTTGTAAAATAGAAGAGGAAAATATATAAGAGGAAGAAAGTATATATGATATTTAAGATAAGGGAAGACAATTGGACAGGGGACGAAAGGCACACCAGTGCACTTATGTACGCCCCTTACTGGCCTCTTAGGAACCTGGAGAGGTCAATCGTGGAGAGCCTAAGGGAGAAATGTTGGGGGTTAGGAGTTGACACTATTGAGTCCAGTAATGAGTTCCACGCTTCGACAACTCAATTGTTAAAGTCATATTTTTTACAGTCAAGTTTGGAGCAGTTAATATTAAGTTTGAATCTGTTGCGTGCTCTTGTGTTGTTGTGGTTGAAGCTGAAGTAGTCATTGACCGGAGGGACGTTGCAGCATATGATCTTGTGGGCAATATTTAAATCGTGTTTTAGGCGCCGTAGTTCTAGGCTTTCTAGACCCAGGATAGTTAGTCTATTTTCGTAGGATATTCTGTTTCGAGTGGAGGAGTGAAGGGCTCTTCTGGTGAAATATCTTTGGACGTTTTCAATCCATCCATCCATCCATCCATCCATCCATCCATCTATCTATCTATCTATCTATCCATCCATCCATCTATGTATCCTTCCTTCCTTCCTTCCTTCCTTCCTTCCTTCTTTCCATCCATCCTTCCATCCATCCATCCATCCATCCATCCACCCATCCATCCATCCATCCATCCATCGATAGTGCAGTGGTTAGAGTGCAGTACTGCAAGTCTACTTCTGTTGATCACCAGCTGCCAGCAGTTTGGCAGATAGAATCTCAGTAGGCTCAAGGTTGACTCAGCCTTCCTTCCTTCTGAGGTTGGTAAAATGAGGACCCAGATTGTTGGGGGCAAGAGGCTGACTCTTTTGTAAACCGCTTAGAGAGGGCTGCAAAGCACTGTGAAGTGCTATATAAGTCTAAACGCTATTGCTATGTTCCCTTAGGGACTGGTGCATAATCAGAATAACAGAATAATAACAGAATAACAGGAAGACACCTTGGAGACCTGCTAGTCTAACTGCCTGTTCAAGCAAAGTGCCTCTAGGTCAGTGATGGCGAACCTATGGCACAGGTGGCACGCAGAGCCATATCTGCTGGCACGCGAGCCGTTGCCTTAACCCAGCTCCAATGTGCATGTGTGTGCCGGCCAGCTGATTTTTGGCTCACACAGAGACTCTGGGAGGGCGTTTTTGGCTTCCAGAGAGCCTCCAGGGGGATGGGAGAGGGCGTTTTTACCCTCCCTCAGCTCCAGGGAAGCCTTTGTAGCCTTGGGAGGGTGAAACATGAATCTACTGGGCCCAACAGAAGATGGGAAACAGGCAATTTCTGGCCTCCAGAAGGTCCTGGGGGGGGGGGAGAAACTGTTTTCACCCTCCCCAGGCATTGAATTATGGGTGTGGGCACTTGTGCATGTGTGATAGTCCCTGCCACACTCTTTCAGCACTTTAGGAAAAAAAGGTTCGCCATCACTGCCCTCTACCATTTTCAACAAATGATTATCCAGTCTCTTCTCAAAAGCTCCAGTGATGGAGCAACCACAACTTCTGGAGTCTGTTCCACAGGTTGTATTGTCCTCATTGTTGGTAAATTTCTCCTTAAATTCAGGTGGCTTCCCTCCTTGGTTAGTTTCCATCCGTTGCTTCTTGTCCTGCCTTCTGGTAATTTGGAGAATGGGTGGACCCACTCCTCTTCTTTGGGGCAGCCCCTAAATCCTCCATCTTGGGTTAATACAGCTCTTCATTGAAGAGTAGGTGGCAGCTGTGACCAGGAGGCCTTTCATGGAGATTCATCTTGTAAAACATTGCATCTTCTTGGTCTGGAGGACACGATGGATTCTAAGTATACAATCCAAGCCAAGTCAATTCATGGATGAACTACGGCAAGTGTTCTACATGGAGCTGATCTTGGAGGCCATTCCGAATCTGCCCCTGTTTAGAAACATAGAAACATAGAAGTCTGATGGCAGAAAAAGACCTCATGGTCCATCTAGTCTGCCCTTATACTATTTCCTGTGTTTTATCTTAGGATGGATATATGTTTATCCCAAGCATGTTTAAATTCAGTTACCATGTCTGCTGGAAGTTTGTTCCAAGGATCTACTACTCTTTCAGTAAAATAATATTTTCTCATGTTGCTTTTGATCTTTCCCCCAACTAACCTCAGATTGTGCCCCCCTTGTTCTTGTGTTCACTTTCCTATTAAAAACACTTCCCTTCTCGACCTTATTTAACCCTTTAACATATTTAAATGTTTCGATCATGTCCCCCCCTTTCACTTCTGTCCTCCAGACTATACAGATTGAGTTCATTATGTCTTTCCTGATACGTTTTATGCTTAAGACCTTCCACCATTTTTGTAGCCTGTCTTTGACCTGTTCAATTTGATCCATCTCTTTTTGTAGGTGAGGTCTCCAGAACTGGACACAGTATTCCGAATGTGGTCTCACCAGCACTCTATATAGCGGGATCATAATCTCCCTCTTCCTGCTTGTTATACCTCTAGCTATGCAGCCAAGCATCCTACTTGCTTTCCCTACCGCCCGACCACATTGCTCGCCCATTTTGAGACTGTCAGAAATCACTACCCCTAAATCCTTCTCTTCTGAAGTTTTTGCTAACACAGAACTGCCAATGCAATACTCAGATTGAGGATTCCTTTTCCCCAAGTGCATTATTTTACATTTGGAAACATTAAACTGCAGTTTCCATTGCTTTGACCATTTATCTAGTAAAGCTAAATCATTTACCATATTACAGACCCCTCCAGGAATATCAACCCTATTGTACACTTTAGAGTCATCGGCAAATAGGCAAACCTTCCCTACCAGACCTTCCCCTATGTCACTCACAAACATATTAAAAAGAATAGGACCCAGAACAGACCCTTGTGGCACACCGCTTGTAACCTGACTCTGCTCAGAATACTCGCCATTAACAATAACTCTCTGATGTCTATGCTTCAGCCAGCTGCAAATCCATTGAATTATCCAGGGATTAAGTTAGAATGTTCCTTAGCCCAAGCAGTGATGTACAGTCCATGCCACACCTGCATAACATCCAGATTTCATGTTACCTTCAGTGCCATGGGCTCCTGGATGCCACTTATTACCTTTGAAGCCCTACAGGGCAGAGGGCCAGATTATCTGAGCCATGGTCTCTCTTGTCTAGTTTCTGCTCATCCTGGGCTCACTGACAAAGCTGCCTGTCTCTGGCTCACATTGATTGAAAAAAGTGGCATCTAGCACACCTCACAAAAGGTGAATTCTCTGTGCTTTTATTATTTATTTACTTATTAGAGTTGGAAGGGGCCTTGTAGGCCATCTAGTCTAACCCCCTGCTCGAGCAGGAACCCTACACCACCCAGACAAATGGCCGTCCAATCTCCTCTTCAAAGTCTCAAGTGTTGGAGCCCCCACGACCTCCACAGGCAACATCTGTTCTACTGGTTGATCGCTCTCACTGTCAGAAAGTCCCTCCTTATTTCCAGGTTGAATCTCTCCTTGGTCAACTCCCATCCATTGTTTCTTGTCTGGCCTTTTGGTTGGTGCTTTGGAAAACAGCCTGACCCCCTCCACTTTGTAGTAGCCCCTCAAGTATTGGAAGATGCTACCATGTCACCCCTGGTCCTTCTCTTTGCCAGACTGGCCATGCCCAGTTCCTGCAACCTCTCTTCATATGTTTTAGTTTCCAGTCTGCTTATCATGTTGGCTGCTTTCTTCTGCACTTTCTCTAGAGTCTCAATGTCTTTTTTGTAGTTTGGTGACCCAAACTGGATGCAGGACTCTAGGTGTGGTCTAACTACTAACTAGTGTGGTCTCACACTACTGACTAGAGCCTACAAAACCTATGCCAGACCCATCCTTGAATACAGCTCATCTGTCTGGAACCCACACCACATCTCAGACATCAACACCCTTGAAAACGTCCAAAGATACTTCACCAGAAGAGCCCTTCACTCCTCTACTCGAAACAGAATATCCTACGAAAATAGACTAACAATCCTGGGCCTAGAAAGCCTAGAACTATGGCGCCTAAAACAAGATTTAAGTATTGCCCACAAGATCATATGCTGCAATGTCCTACCGGTCAATGACTACTTCAGCTTCAACCGCAACAACACAAGAGCACACAACAGATTCAAACTTAATACGAACTGCTCCAAACTTGACTGTAAAAAATATGACTTTAACAATCGAGTTATCGAAGCGTGGAACTCATTACCGGACTCAATAGTGTCAACTCCCATCCCCCAACACTTCTCCCTTAGACTCTCCACGATTGACCTCTCCAGGTTCCTTAGAGGTCAGTAAGGGGCGTACATAAGTGCACTGGTGTGCCTTTCGTCCCCTGTCCAATTGTCTTTCCTTATCTCTTATATCATATATATTCTCTCCCTCCCATCTACTTCTCTTCTTTTTACTTTCTATCGTTATATATATATTACTTAATGTCTATTCTGTTCCATATGTATTGTATATTGGACAAAGAATAAATAAAATAATAAAAAAATAAAAATAAACTAGGGCTTTGTAGAGTGGTATTAGTACTACCCTAGCCTTAGTGTGTGTGTGTGTGTGTGTATGTATGTATATGTATGTACTGTATTTTTCGGTGTATAAGACCCACCCTTTTCCTCTCTAAAAGAGGCTGATAATTACGGTGCGTCTTATACTCTCAATGTAGCTTTTGAAGAAAGGGTGGCATTTCTTCTAATCGATTCTCAGAGTTCCAAATAGCATCCAAATTTATTATTATTTTTTTTAAATAGTCTTTATTAAGTATATACCATATTTTTTGGAGTATAAGGTAAACTTTTTTCTTCCCTAAAAGAGGCTCATAATCTTATACTCTGAATGTAGCTTTTCCCCCCCAGCCCTAACTAGCTGCTAACGATCTTCCCAGCTCTTCCCTTGCAGGCTCTTTCATTGTTTCTCTCTGCAAAGAATGTTTTCCCAACCCTAGGTCTTTGCAGACTTTTATTTCATTCCTCTAACTTGCTCTGAGTAAGCTTCTTTCTAGCCCTAATCAGGTGCTAACAATGTTCCCAGCTCTTACTGGTTTGCAAGTTCTTTTGTTGTTACTCTCTGCGAAGAATGTTTTCCAAACCCTCTCTTTAAAGATTTTTTTCATTGCTTTACTTGCTCCAAATATTTCTTTCCAGCCATAACTAGGCACAATTAATGTTCCCAGCTCTTACCCACTTGCAAGCTCTTTCATTGTTACCCTCTGCAAAGAAGGGTTCCCAAGCTCTAAGTCTTTGCAGGGTTTTTTTCCATTGCTCTACTTGCTCCAACTGTTTGCTTCCAGGTGCTAACAATGTTCCCAGCTCTTACTGGCTTGCAAGCTCTTTCATTGTTACTCTCTCTGAATAAGGTTTTTTTTAAGCCCTAACCAGGGGATAAAACAATGTGCTGAAGCTGAGCAGACTAAGGACGCTGGCCAGAGGAATACCTGGTGTTGTGGTTCAGCCTGGGACCCCTCCGGGAATGGCTGATTTGCTGTCGGTGTCCAGCTCAGAGGCTGAGGACCAGGAGGGGCAGACTGACGACGAAGCTGAATCCCAGGCTGAAGATGAAGGACAGCCAGAGTTCCACCAGGGGGAGCTCTCCCCAGCAAGCAGCCTGGATTCCCTGGGGGAAGATGCTAGTGACTTCATAGATATGCGACAGAGGAGAGCTAACGAGAGAAGAACGCAATTGGCTAGATATTTCCAGCATTAGAGGTCACAGCTGGGTTTGGGTGTGGTGCTCTTGGGAAAGGATAAAAGGCGGCCCCACCCTTCCTGGCTTGTGGAGTTTTATCTTGGAGATTCGTGAGACCTGTCTGTGAACTTTGGTGGCTACAATCCTGGTTTGTGCCTTGGACTCTTGAAACCTTGGGGGTGTGTGCCAGCAAGAAGCTTTTGGAATTGACTGGACATCAGGACCCTGTTGTAAAGTATTGTAACCTGTCTGCTGTGAAGACAGGTTTTCCTTTGTGCTTATTTTTTCCTGCTATAAATTACTTTTGGATTTTACCAGAGTGTCTGGCTGTTTTTTCAGTGGGTGTGGAGGTCTGGGAAAACCCAGACAGAACACCTGGTAGGCAGATTATTTCCCTATTTTCCTCCCCAAAACTAAGGTGCGTCTTATACTCCAAAAATGCGGTATGTCAAGCTCGGAGGGTACAAAGGACCCCCACATTTTAACTCTGGCTTACAGATATTCTCCTCTATGGTCAAGTTGCCCAGAGGCATTGGGAGGTCAAGTGACTGAAACGTGTAAAGAAATCAAGATTGTGGAATGGGTTAGGGGTTTTCAACCAACTTGTGAAAGAGAAAAGAATTCAAATTGTCTCTGCATTACAACAACCTTCTTCCTGGATGTGAAATTCCCAGTGGGGAGAATAAATAGAGCCAGCAGCCCGAGTGTGGGCCAGACGGCTTCACCATGTCTTCTGGTGGCCTTCTTCTCCTGCTGGGACTCCTCACCCTCTGGACAGAGCTGACCCCCGTCTCCAGCGTGGGCCGTCCAAGTGAGCTTTCAGAAAGACCTTGAGACCCTTTGCAGGGAGGGGCTGAAGTGCTCAGAGTTCTCCCCCAGGGAAGGGAAGCCAAAGAGCCCAGTCTGGACCCTCTGGCTTGGTGGGGCTTCTTCTGGGGAGGTTCTGGAGATGGTGGTTGGGTGACAGCTGAATAGGGGACAGAAATGGGAGAGAGTCCCAAGAAAAATGCAATTTTAAGGGAAGGATGACCCATCTTGACCCAATGCAGCAACAGAATCAGGATAAGTAAAAGAAAATACTTGTAGCTCAGGATCTTTGGTGCTCTCTGACCTGGGTGGTTTTCTTGTAGATGTTTCATGACCGAAACTACTACTGCTGCTGCTGCTACTACTACTACTACTATATTATTATTATTATTATTATTATTATTATTATTATTATTATTATTATTATTATTATCATTATCATTATCATTATCATTATCATTATCATTATCATTATCATTATCATTATCATTATCATTATCATTATCATTATCATTATCATTATCATTATCATTATCATTATCATTATCATTATTATTGATGAAGATGGGGGGCGTTCGCCCAGGTTCACCTGGTGCACCAGTTGCGGCCCTATTTGGACCGGGAGTCACTGCTCACAGTCACTCATGCCCTCATCACCTCGAGGCTCAACTACTGTAATGCTCTCTACATGGGGCTACCTTTGAAAAATGTTCGGAAACTTCAGATCATGCAGAATGCAGCTGCGAGAGCAATCATGGGCTTCTCTAAATATGCCCATGTCACACTAACACTCCACAGTCCGCATTGGTTGCCGATCAGTTTCCGGTCACAATTCAAAGTGTTGGTTATGACCTATAAAGCCCTTCATGGCATCGGACCAGAATATCTCTGGGACCGCCTTCTGCCGCACGAATCCCAGCGACCAGTTAGGTCCACAGAGTTGGCCTTCTCCGGGTCCCGTCAACTAAACAATGTCGTTTGGCGGGACCCAGGGGAAGAGCCTTCTCTGTGGTGGCCCTGACCCTTTGGAACCAACTCCCTCCAGATATCAGAGTTGCCCCCACCCTCCTAGCCTTTCGTAAGCTCCTTAAAACCCACCTCTGTCGTCAGGCATGGGGGAATTAACATTTTCCCTCCCCCTAGGCTTATAAAATTTATGTATGGTATGCTAGTATGTATGATTGGTTTCTAAATTGGGGTTTTTAAAATTAACTTAAATATTAGATTTGTTTACATTGTATTATTATTGCTGTGAGCCGCCCCGAGTCTGCGGAGAGGGGCGGCATACAAATCTGATAAATAAATAAATAAATAAATAAATAAATAAATAAATAAATAATAATAATAATAATAATAATAATAATAATAATAATAATAATAATAATAATAATGGAGTTGGAAGGGACGTTAGAGGTCTTCTAGTCCAACCCCTGCTTAGGCAGGGAACCCTACACTACTTCAGACAGATGGTTATCGGTTAAAGAGAGTTAAATACTTTTGTGCTACCAATCAAGAAACATCCTCATCCTTTAATTTGTCGCAGAGTTTTGTAATCTTGCTTTTGAGCCTGGACCATGTGATGCCAAATTAGATCGCTACTACTTCCACGCGCCTTCAAACCAATGTGAAGAGTTTCTTTACGGTGGATGCAATGGGAATAAAAATAATTTCAAGACCTGGGATGAATGTCGCTACACCTGTTATGGTAAGTAAGGGCGACAGAAATCTTCCAATCAGTAATGGGCAGCCAAAATTTTTACTTCCACACTGTGGGTGTTGCTTATTTTGTGGGTGTGGCTTAATGGTCATGTGACCGGGTAAGAGTGGCTTGCTGGCCATGTGATCAGGTGGGAGTGGCTTGAACGATCATCATCGTTCAAGTGAACTGTTAAGTCCTCGACTTACAAACCTTACCAGTGTCGCTCGCTGGGGTGACAACTTGCTTCGCGTTTCCCGCGCTCCCATTCCTGGGTCGCCCCTCTTGCCTCAGGCTGGGCAGCTGGCGAACGGGTGCTGCCAGGAGCATAAATTCTGCCAGTGCTGCTTCCAGCCTCACCTTCTGCTTGCACCTCAGGCGAGAGGTGGCCGCGTGAGGCTGAAGGGGAGCCAGGCAGGAGAGAGGGAAGCTTGTCCAAGGCCAGGAAGGAGGAAAGAGGAAAAAAGCAAGGAGCGCAGATGGAGCAACAGGGGAAAAGAGGAGAGCCGAGCTGAGACCAGTAATCCAGGAAGTGACAGCCGCCAATCAGCTGGAGCTGCGCACGCATCTTCATTTCCGCTGGTGGAACTGTGTCCACCCCTGCTGCCAATACAAGAGAATTTATGTAGCTCAAGGTTGAACTTGATGAGTTCTTCCAACTTAACAACCTGCTGTCTTGCAAACATTTCATCACCCAATTAGGTAACATCTTCAAGGTTAGGAGGGAATAGGACCGGCTGCTTATTTCTATCCTAAAGAGCCATGGTGGCATAGTGGTTAGGATCAGTACCAGTATCCTACCAAAACCGGGGAAGGGACAAGGAAATGGAGCCAGGCGTGCAGCTCTGGATGACCGTCGTGTGTGCTTGTGCATCAGAGCAAGATTTGGCCTCCGCGCATGCGCAGGAAACAAAATCTTGTCAGAGGATGTGTGTGTGAGAGATTTTGCTGAAATTGCCGAAATCTCGCACACCCACGTGTCTTCTCATGAGACTGGCTTCCTGCGCATGCGCATAAGCCAAATCTCGCTCCATTGCACCTGTGCTCAATGGTCACCCAGAGCCGCGCATTCATCAGCACCAGTAGTGGCGGTAATTTGGAGCCCCCACCTGGTTAGAATGCAATATTGCAGCTTGGACTTCAATGCTGATGCGGCTCAAGGTTGACTTGGCCTTCTATCCTTCCAAGGTCGGCAAAATGGGGATTGTTGGTGGGAAAGCCAAGGTGGTGCAGTGGGCAGAGTGCAGTACTGCAGGCCACTGAAGCTGACTGCTAGATCTGTAGGTCAGCGGTTCAAATCTCAACACCGGCTCAAGTTTGACTCAGCCATGTCTATTTTCTTCTCAATCTCTGCTAATTGAGTTGGTGTTATATGCCACCTATAAAACATTTTGTACCAATTCTTCTTGTGTGCTGTGCCCAATGTCATTTTTTAAAATTTCTAGTCCAGAGTCGATGCCATTCATCTAAATTAATAAGTGAAAAGTGTACCCACTAAAGAAGACTTAATAGAAAAAATAACAATCTCTGCAGAAATTGACAGATTGACAATGGAAATAAAAGACAGAGATGAGTCACAATATTATGAATGTTGGAATAGATTTTATTGCTGGTTGGGAAAAAGGAAAACATAGACATACATAATCAAAAAGAAATAAAAATCTTAAGGAATTAAAAGAAAAAAAGAGAGTTTAAAACGTAATAAAAAATAGATACCAAAGATCAATGTTTATCCTATAATGTATTGTGTACATTGCATGTATAGAGATTGTATGTATAGTGTGAAATAATAGTTATATTGGTAATATATGTAGAGCACAATAAGGAATAAGATACAGGTATGTAACACACTATCCAATGTTTTAATATGTTTGTGTTTGGAGAAAATATTATTTGACTGGAACAGGAGTAGATGCTTGGAACAAACTTCCAGCAGTCAATCCACAGGAACTGAATTGAAACATGCCTGGGATAAACATATATCCATCCTAAGATAAAATACAGAAAATAGGGCAGACTAGATGGACCAGGAGTTCTTTTTCTCCCACCAATCTTCTATGTTTCTAAGAAATATTTTTATTTTTATTTTAAATTAAAAATAATAAGCTTATCTGATTGTATGTCTTGCCTGCTCTACCTGGTAAGTCTAACACTCAGCCCTGGGATCTTCTATTTTGCAGAAAGGCGTGGGGTGTGTCCCAGGATCCCTGATAATGTGCTCCTTCCTTGTGTCCAGATGTGTGCAAATGACTGGGATTGCCTTAAGAACCAGAAATGTTGCAGATTTGGTTGCTCAACTAGATGCCTGAATCCTGGTTAAGGTAACACCTGTAGGTTGACATTTGTTTATCTTCTTTAGATAAGGTGACCAATTTCTTTACAATGAAAAGGAGGACGAAAAGAATTTAAGAAAAAAGTACAATTTAATTAAATGAGTATTTTTTCCATTGAAGGAATATTTTTGTCAAGATACCATTTTCTAACAAATTTTGGAGCAAGAAATAGGCTTCATGTGCTGCAGCTCGAGTGTCAATCTTGATTTCTCCCTTGTCCAAAAATCATTGCCAATTGAAAAAACTCTTTCAGCTGCTGCCTTAGTTCCAGGGCAGCACAACGTAAATTCAACAAGAATAACTGAATTTTCATATGGAATTCCTTCATTTTGGAAATGGTTAAATATTTCCACCCATCTTTTATTTATTTATTATTTGTATGCCGCCCCTCTCCGTAGACTCAGGGCGGCTCACAGCAACAATAAAACATCTTCAACATCTTTTATCAATTTCAACATGTTCTGAAAAATTCTGAAAAATTACAACAATGGGAAAATCAACATTTATGAATAAATGTTGATTTTCCCATTGTTCTAATGTATCAGAATTTAAATACAGTGTTCCCTCGCTTTTCGCGGGGGATGCGTTCTGAGACCGCCCGCGAAAGTCGAATTTCTGCGAAGTAGAGATGCGGAAGTAAATACACTATTTTTGGCTATGGACAGTATCACAAACCTTCCCTTAACACTTTAAACCCCTAAATTGCAATTTCCCATTCCCTTAGCAACCATTTAGATTATTACTCACCATGTTTATTTATTAAAGTTTATTTTAAAAATATTTATTAAAAGCAGACGAAAGTTTGGCGATGACATATGACGTCATCGGGTGGGAAAAACCGTGGTATAGGGGAAAAAATCCACGAAGTATTTTTTAATTAATATTTTTGAAAAACTGTGGTATAGACTTTTCGCGAAGTTCGAACCCGCGAAAATCGAGGGAACACTGTATACATTCAGTCTTCTAATTTCTTCAAACAGTCATTGATTTTAAGATGAGGCATTTCTTTCGATCAAAACTCAGCACAATTTTCAATTTCTGCCCAATTTACTTCTGATGAAGTAAAAAAACACCAATGAAAACAGTTATTTCCTGTGATATTTGTTTCAGACCATTCTTCCACCTATTGGAAACATGTTTGGTAAAAATCCTGAACTTCTTTTGTAAACTTTTCCGTTATGCCCGGATTTGATTCCTCTAAGTTTGACAATTTTATTTTTATTATTAAAAGAATATTTTTTTCTTCAAATCATGATTTATATTGAAGGACAAAATCGTTCAAAATAAGACTAACTTCTGCAGCTGAAATCTTTTGAATCATTTTATGTAAAATAGATGCCTGATTATGTACAAAATACATGAATATCTCCAATAATTCATAATTGAAAAAAGATTCCAGAATTTTGGGTCATCTCTGAGTACAGAGATTAACAGATTAGTTTTAAAATATCGAAAGGAGGACAATTTTCGAGGAAGGACAGAACCTGCAAAATAAGGACTGTCCTCCCTAAAGCAGGACAATTGGTCACCTTATGTTTAGACAACACCCCTCCCCCCCAGGCTTTCCGTGTTTCTGACAAAGGTATAATTAAAGTATAAAAAGAAAGGTGGAGTTGAAAGGAATCTTGAAGCTCATCTAGTCCAACCCTTGCTTGAGCAGGAGACCCTATACCACCCCAGACAAATAGCAGTCCAATCTCCCCTTGGAGAGTTTACAGCCTCCAAAGGCAACTTCTGCTCCACTGGTTGATCGCTCTCACCGTCAGAAAGTTCCTCCTTATTTACAGGTTGAATCTCTCCTTGGTCAGCTTCCATCCATTATTCGAGTCTGGCCTTCAGGTGCTTTGGAAAACAGCCTGGCCCCCTCCTCTCTGGGGCAGACCCTAAAATATTGGAAGATGCTCTCCTGTCTCCCCTGGTCCTTCTCTTCGCTGGACTAGCCATGCCTAGTTTCTGCAATCTCTCTTTGTATGTTTTAGTTTCCAGTCCCCTGATCACCCTGGTTGCTCTCTTCTGCACTTTCTCTAGAGTCTCAATGTCTTTTTTGTAGTTTGGTGACCAAAACTGGATGCAGGACTCAAGGTGTGGTCTAACTAGGGGTTTGTAGAGTGGTATTAGTACCTCCCTAAACCTAGATTGTATCTCTCTGTTAATGCAACTCAGGATCCTATTGGCCTTTTTGGCTGCCGCAGCACATTGCTGGCTCCTGTTTAGTCAATTGTCCACCAATTAAATATGAGGGGAGAGCTATGGGTCCCCTCGACCTTCCTGGGGTCTGGGCACCGTGGTGAAGCAGAGAGTCCTCCTGCCAGCCTGGTTAGGAAGCCAGAAGACCCCAGGCCCGAAGAAGGAGAGGCCAGGACAAAACTCCTTGCTCAGCTTAATCCAGGTGACCCTTTGGTCCCTGCTCAGGTGAGCCTCAGTGGTGCAGTGGTTAGAGTGCAGGACTGCAAGCTCTTTCTGATCACTGGCTGCCAGCAGTTTGGCAGATCAAATCTCACAAAGCTCTTTTTTTAATAAAAGTAAACTTTATTTAAACACACAAAACACAAACAATCAAACTCACACAGAAAAGAAACAGAAAGCATTAAAACAAAAGTTGGACATTTTTGTGACATGGCTGTAGTACAAATCTAATGGTGCTTATTTACACCAGGCTCAAGGTTGACTCAGCCTTCCATCCCTCCGAGGTGGATCAAATGAGGACCCAGATTGTTGGGGGCAAGAGGCTGAGCCTGTAAACCACTTAGAGAGGGTTGTAAAAGCACTAGGAAGCGGAATACAAGTCTAAATACTATTGCTATTCCTTCCTTCCTTCCTTCCTTCCTTCCTTCCTTCCTTCCTTCCTTCCTTCCTTCCTTCCTTCCTTCCTTCCTTCCTTCCTTCTGAGATGGGTCAAATGAGGACCCAGATTGTTGGGGCAATATGCAGATTTTATAAACCACTTAGAGTGGGCTTTTCAAAGCACTGGGAAGCGGTATATAAGTCGAAGTGCTATTGCAATTGCTAAAGTCCAGAGCTTCATCTGAGGAGCCAAAGATAAGCTGACATTTCTGATTGTGAGAAACGCTCCCTGTCTGAGTAAGGAAACTCAAGTGAACACCCCTCGTCCGTGCTCCAAGCAGTGGCCTTGTGGTCTTCTAGAAAGAGGGGCTTGCGGAAAGACTAGTCCACCCTCCTTCTAGTGCAGAAACCCTCAATGCATCCTGGACAGATGGCTGTCCCACCTTTGCTTGAATCCCTGCTTGGAGCCCCATAGCTCCCATGGGGAGGCTGCCCCAATGCTTCCTGCTCTCTCCCAAGCAGGCCATCCCTCCTGATCTCAGCTCTGGGTCTGTAGGGTTCTTCTGAGATGAGGCAGGTGGAAACATGGAGGGACGTTCTGGACAAAAACCTCATATCTGAATGTTTGTTTTTACAGCATCTGCAGTGGGGATGGACAGGTAGAGCTGACCTTGACCCAAAGATCCTTCCTTTGTCCTGGACCAGCCTGGAGACCCTCCAACCCCCAAACCCACCCTGGTCTCATTCCTTCAGTTCTGCAATAAAGCTTTGCTCCTAGCATCCCTCTCGGTCTCCGGTCTCCTTTTTGGCCCCTTTCGGGGTTTCCCCTACTCACGTTGACCCCTGTCCTCTCCTCCCACACAGCTCTTCCTTTTGGTCTAAGCAAAGTGCACAACTGACAATATTCAGGACCCATAGACACACTCCATGTTTTTCTGCAAAATAGAAGATCCCAAGACTGAGAGAATTTATTGATTGTTTGATTGATTTTGTCCAATACACAATGAGGGTTTTAGTGGGTATACACATAGTAAAATACATGATGAAGGTTATAGAGGAGATACTCATAGTAAAATATATCTAAGAAAGAATAGAAGAGAATATATCAATGAAAGAATAGAAGAGGAGATATAGGAATGGAAGAAAGGTATAGGAGATATAGGAGAGCAATAGGACAGGGGACGGAAGGCACTCAAGTGCACTTGTACTCGCCCCTTACTGACCTCTTAGGAATCTGGAGAGGTCAACTGTGGATAATCTAAGGGTAAAGTATTGGGGGTTTGGGGATGACACTATGGAGTCCGGTAATGAGTTCCACGCTTCGACAACTCAGTTACTGAAGTCATATTTTTTACAGTCAAGTTTGGAGTGGTTAATATTAAGTTTAAATCTGTTGTGTGCTCTTGTGTTGTTGTGGTTGAAGCTGAAGTAGTCGCCGACAGGAATGGGAATCCCAGATCAAGCACGATCCCATCTCTGGATCTTCCAGGAGCCAAACCATCTCCACCTGTCCAGGTGAGATGCTGCCAGGTGAAGCCGCCTCCCACCTCCGCCCCTTCCCCACAAAGCCCAGCAATTTCCTTTTGGTGCCCGTCTCTCAGGACCCTGGGCTGGACGTCACAACTGGGTTCCTCTCTCCTATCTCAGGATGCTGGGGGTGCAAATCTCTCCCCCCTCCCCCATCTCAATCCAAGAGTTCAACCATCATGTCAACGATTCCCTTCTCTTGAGTCAATCAACGTTAAAGACAACCGTTCTTTTTCAATGAAGAGGCCAATCCGCAGATCCTAACTGAGAATTTCTTTTCTATTCCATAAGTTGGTTGAACATTCAGAGGGGCATTGAGTGGCCAGTGTGGGGAGAGGTGGACCGGTCCCTGTTGTTCTGTCCCAGTCCCTCCCCTCACACACAAGACTCTCCAGGACCCTCGTCTTATGCCCCAGGGTCCCACTCGCACCAAATGGGAACTTCTTCATTTGGGAATTTGGGACTATTCAGTCTCGGCCCAGGGTTGCAAACTCCAAGAATCCACAAATCCACAGACACAAAGTCTGAAATCCTGGCACACTCCAAAGTCCATGCAGAATATCCAAATCCAGCTGTGAGTCTTCCTCATCCTCCCCCTCCCTCTCCCTCCCTCTTTCACTTTCAGCCCCTCCCCTTTCTCCCTCCCCCCTCCCTGCATTGTACTCCTCCCTCCATGTTCAGGAGATGAAATTACGGGTGACTTTAGAACAGGTGGAAGGCAGGGGAGATTTTGCATGGACAGGTATAGCAACATATGTTTTAAACAGGCAAATATTGTCATGCATAAGCAGCCTTCATATATCACATGTTTTTCCTGCTGCCCTGTTCTGTTTCCCGTCCCCTCCCTCGCTGCGGCTTCTCTTTGTATTTCTCTTCTGCTTAACTAAAGACGGAAAATCTGTCTGCTCATTTGCCTCATTGACTCTCATGGTCCAGACTATCCATGTGGGACCATGCGTGAGTAGCAAAGTCTCGTTGTGCATCCCAGCCTTACTCCGGAGTAAACCCTTTTTAGGGACTGAGTTTCAGGGATTTCTGGCTGGGAGAGAGGCTTCCCCTGTGCTCTGCTCTTCCTGGAAGGTCACAGTGGGGGAGGACGTTCTCCCTCTCAGCTCCTCCGCCTCTGAGATAGGAGGGGGGAGGACGGGACATGGGGGGATCAAGGTGGGGAAGGGAAAACCTCCCAAAGGGTAAAAAAGACCCCGGAAACTGAGAGGGATGCCAGGAGCAAAGCTTTATTGCAGAACTGAAGGAATGAGACCGGGGGGGGGGGGGGTTTGGGGGGGGGGGGAGGTCTCCAGGGTGGTCCAGGACAGAAGAAGCCTCTGTGAGTGAAGGTCAAACAGGAGCTTCATGCTGCAGATGCTGTAAAAAGAAACATTCAGATATGAGGGTTCTGCCCAGAACGTCCCCCGGCCTCATCTCAGAAGAACCCTACAGACCCAGAGCTGAGATCAGGAGGGATGGTCTGCTTGGGGCAGCCAAACCGAAGCATGTTTGAGTATCAAAGCAGCAGCCTTTCCTATGTCTACTCCACCTTTGATGGACAAGAGGGGAGCCTGGAGCTGCAGCAGCCTGAAAGACCCCCGAGAAACCTGCATGTACCCAGACCACGTCTCGGCCTCGGAGACACCACCCAGCCCTTCCTTTTGGTCTAAGCACACTGCACAAGTGACAATGCACAAGTGACCATGTTGGGGGCCCATAGACACACTCCATGTTTTTCTGAAAAATACAAGATCCCAAGACTGAGAGAATTTATTTATTGTTTGATTGATTTTGTCCAATACACAATGAGGGTTTTAGTATACACATAGTAAAATACATGATGAAGGTTATAGAGGAGATACTCATAGTAAAATATATCTAAGAAAGAATAGAAGAGAAGATATAATAATAGAACATATCAATGAAAGAATAGAAGAAGAGATATAGGAATAGAAGAAAGGTATAGGAGATATAGGAGAGCAATAGGACAGGGGACGGAAGGCACTTGTACTCGCCCCTTACTGACCTCTTAGGAATCTGGAGTGGTCAACCGTGGATAATCTAAGGGTAAAGTGTTGGGGGTTTGGGGATGACACTATGGAGTCCAGTAATGAGTTCCACGCTTCGACAACTCAGTTACTGAAGTCATATTTTTTACAGTCAAGTTTGGAGTGGTTAATATTAAGTTTAAATCTGTTGTGTGCTCTTGTGTTGTTGTGGTTGAAGCTGAAGTAGTCGCCGACAGGAATGGGAATCCCAGATCAAGCACGATCCCATCTCTGGATCTTCCAGGAGCCAAACCATCTCCACCTGTCCAGGTGAGATGCTGCCAGGTGAAGCCGCCTCCCACCTCCGCCCCTTCCCCACAAAGCCCAGCAATTTCCTTTTGGTGCCCGTCTCTCAGGACCCTGGGCTGGACGTCACAACTGGGTTCCTCTCTCCTATCTCAGGATGCTGGGGGTGCAAATCTCTCCCCCCTCCCCCATCTCAATCCAAGAGTTCAACCATCATGTCAACGATTCCCTTCTCTTGAGTCAATCAACGTTAAAGACAACAGTACTTTTTCAATGAAGAGCCCAATCCGCAGATCCTAACTGAGAATTTCTTTTCTCTTCCATAAGTTGGTTGAACGTTCAGAGGGGCATTGAGTGGCCAGTGTGGGGAGAGGTGGACCGGTCCCTGTTGTTCTGTCCCAGTCCCTCCCCTCACACACAAGACTCTCCAGGACCCTCGTCTTATGCCCCAGGGTCCCACTCGCACCAAATGGGAACTTCTTCATTTGGGAATTTGGGACTATTCAGTCTCGGCCCAGGGTTGCAAACTCCAAGAATCCACAAATCCACAGACACAAAGTCTGAAATCCTGGCACACTCCAAAGTCCATGCAGAATATCCAAATCCAGCTGTGAGTCTTCCTCATCCTCCCCCTCCCTCTCCCTCCCTCTTTCACTTTCAGCCCCTCCCCTTTCTCCCTCCCCCCTCCCTGCATTGTACTCCTCCCTCCATGTTCAGGAGATGAAATTACGGGTGACTTTAGAACAGGTGGAAGGCAGGGGAGATTTTGCATGGACAGGTATAGCAACATATGTTTTAAACAGGCAAATATTGTCATGCATAAGCAGCCTTCATATATCACATGTTTTTCCTGCTGCCCTGTTCTGTTTCCCGTCCCCTCCCTCGCTGCGGCTTCTCTTTGTATTTCTCTTCTGCTTAACTAAAGACGGAAAATCTGTCTGCTCATTTGCCTCATTGACTCTCATGGTCCAGACTATCCATGTGGGACCATGCGTGAGTAGCAAAGTCTCGTTGTGCATCCCAGCCTTACTCCGGAGTAAACCCTTTTTAGGGACTGAGTTTCAGGGATTTCTGGCTGGGAGAGAGGCTTCCCCTGTGCTCTGCTCTTCCTGGAAGGCCACATTGGGGGAGGACGTTCTCCCTCTCAGCTCCTCCGCCTCTGAGATAGGACATGGGGGGATCAAGGTGGGGAAGGGAAAACCCCAAAGGGTAAAAAAGACCCTGGAGACTGAGAGGGATGCCAGGAGCAAAGCTTTATTGCAGAACTGAAGGAATGAGACCAGGGTGGGTTCTTTTGGGGGGGTGTCTCCAGGGTGGTCCAGGACAGAAGAAGCCTCTGTTAGTGAAGGTCAAACAGGAGCTTCATTTTGTGGATGCTGTAAAAACAAACATTCCTATATGAGGTTTCTGCCCAGAACGTCCCCCAGCCTCATCTTAGGAGAACCCTACAGACCCAAAGCTGATGAACAGGAGGAATGGTCCGCTTGGGAGAGAGCCAGGAAGCAATTTATTTATTTATTTATTTATTTATTATTTGGATTTGTATGCCGCCCCTCTCCGAAGACTCGGGGCGGCTCACAACAAGTGAAAAACAATCCAATCCAATCCAATTAATTAAAATATTATGAGTTTAAGAAAATCCCCTATACTAACATACACACATACAGGCATACCATATATAACTTCAACGTGCCCAGGGGAGATGTTTAGTTTCCCCATGCCTGACGGCAAAGGTGGGTTTTAAGGAGTTTACGGAAGGCAGGAAGAGTAGGGGCAGTTCTGATCTCCGGGGGGAGTTGGTTCCAGAGGGCCGGTGCCGCCACAGAGAAGGCTCTCCCCCTGGGGCCCGCCAACCGGCATTGTTTAGTTGACGGGACCCGGAGGAGGCCCACTCTGTGGGACCGAATCGGTCGCTGGGATTCGTGCGGCAGAAGGCGGTCTCGGAGATATTCTGGTCCAGTGCCATGAAGGGCTTTAAAGGTCATAACCAACACTTTGAATTGTGACCGGAAACTGATCGGCAGCCAATGCAGACTGCGGAGTGATGGTGAAACATGGGCATACCTGGGTAAGCCCATGACTGCTCTCGCAGCTGCATTCTGCACGATCTGAAGTTTCCGAACACTTTTCAAAGGTAGCCCCATGTAGAGAGCATTACAGTAGTCGAACCTCGAGGTGATGAGGGCATGAGTGACTGTTAGCAATGAGTCCCGGTCCAGATAGGGCCGCAACTGGTGCACCAGGCGAACCTGGGCAAACACCCCCCTCGCCACAGCTGAAAGGTGGTTCTCTAATGTGAGCTGTGGATCGAGGAGGACGCCCAAGTTGCGGACCCTCTCTGAGGGGGTCAATGATTCCCCCCCCAGGGTAATGGATGGACAGATGGGATTGTCCTTGGGAGGCAAAACCCACAGCCACTCCGTCTTATCCGGGTTGAGCTTGAGTCTGTTGACACCCATCCAGGCCCCAACAGCCTCCAGGCACCGGCACATCACTTCCACCGCTTCGTTGACTGGGCATGGGGTGGAGATGTAAAGCTGGGTATCATCGGCATATTGATGATACCTCACCCCATGTCCTTGGATGATCTCACCCAGCGGTTTCATGTAGATGTTAAATAGCAAGGGGGAGAGGACCGACCCCTGAGGCACCCCACAAGGGAGAGACCTCGGAGTCGACCTCTGACCCCTCACTAACACCGACTGCGACCGGCCAGAGAGGTAGGAGGAGAACCACTGAAGCACAGTGCCTCCCACCCCCAACCCCTCCAACCGGTGCAGAAGGATACCATGGTCGATGGTATCGAAAGCCGCTGAGAGATCGAGGAGCACCAGGACAGAGGATAAACCCCTGTCCCGGGCCCGCCAGAGATCATCCATCAACGCGACCAAAGCGGTTTCCGTGCTGTAACCGGGCCTGAAGCCCGACTGCTGGGGACCTAGATAATCGGCTTCTTCCAAGGACCGCTGGAGCTGGAGTGCCACCACCTTCTCGACAACCTTCCCCATAAAGGGAAGGTTGGAGACTGGACGGTAGTTGTTGAGTACTGCTGGGTCCAGGGAAGGCTTCTTGAGGAGGGGGCGCACAAGCGCTTCTTTATAGAGTGATGGAAAAACTCCCCTCCCCAAGGAAGCGTTGGTAATCTCCTGGGCCCAGCTCCGTGTCACCTCCCTGCTGGCCGAGACCAACCAGGAGGGACACGGACACTCCCCCTTGGAGTTATGGGGCTCCATCCCTGGAGGTTTCCAGCCAAAGACAAACTAACAATTTTGGAAGTGACCTTGGAGATTTTCTAGCCCAGTGTTGGCTAAGTCTTCGGAGAGGGGCGGCATACAAATGTAATAAATTACTGTATTATTGTTATTATTATTATTATTATTATTATTATTATTATTATTATTATTAACATTTTTGGCACAGAGTGCTGCAAAAGTGAGCACCTGTGCATGTGTGCCAGGAACTGGAAAAGCAGCTGCCCAGTGCGCATGTATGTGCCAATGGCTGCTGCTCTTCCGGCTTCTGGCATGTGCATGCACATCGGCCACCTGGTCTTCCAGTTTCGGAAGACATGAAGAACACATGAAGACCAGCTGGCTGGTGTGATGCTGATGCTCTGTGTGTCACTTCCAGCACATGTGCCATCCTGGTTCTAGTCCAATCCTCTGCTCTCAGGACCCTTGGGGGGACTTCATGCCTGGGTTCCTCTCTCTTAACTCAGGATGCTGGGGGTGCAAATGTGCAAATATTCCCTACTCCCTTTTCAACACGACAGTTCCACCAGTGTGTCAAAGGTCCCCTTGTTTTGAATCAATCATAGTCTGTTGTGAGAACCAGGATATCACATTAAGCCCCCCTATGCTTCATGTTAAGAGACAGCAGTTCTTGTTCAATGAAGAGGCCAATCCACAACTCCTCCCCTACTTACCAAGACAGGTGCGTTGGCATTCCTCTATGGTCTTAAAATTGTTGGCATTGCCTCCACAACCACCATAAATAAACCTTTGACATTTGTTTGAAGCCGGGTTGTAGTAGAAGCGATAGAAAAGGGCGTAACATGGTCCACTCTCAGGAGGAAGATAACAAAGCCCTGTGACAAAATCGAAAAGGGTGGGTGTTATTGGATTGGACAGCACAAAGGTCTTTTAAGGCTCTTCCCCAATCTTGTGCCCCCTTTGCATGCTCAGAGTGGAAGAGGTTGAGAGCCACCTGAGACATTTTAATTTGGTTTCCTGCTCTGGGGGTTGACTGGATTTTTCCTACTGCTTAAAATCCTGATTGTGCTGTTGCATTGAGTCAAGATAGGTCAGCCTTCCCCTAAAATTGCATCTCTTTCTTGGGACCCTCCCCCATTTCTGTCCCTTATTCAGCTGACCCCCCAACCACCATCTCCAGAGCCTCCCCAGAAGAAGCCCCACCAAGCCAGAGGGTCCAGACTGGGCTCTTTGGCTTCCCTTCCCTGGGGAGAACTCTGACCACTTCAGCCCCTCCCTCCAAAGGGTCTCAAGGTCTTTCTGAAAGCTCACTTGGACGGCGCTGGCCGGAGACAGGGGTCAGCTCTGCCCAGAGGGTGAGGAGTCCCAGCAGGAGAAGAAGGCCTCCAGAAGACATGGTGAAGTCGTCTGCCCCACAGTCGGGCTGCTGGCTCTTTTTATTCTCCCCACTGGGATTTTCACATGCAGGAAGCAGGTTGTTGTAACACAAAGACAGTTTGAATTCTTTTCTCTTTCACAAGTTGGTTGAACAAGAAGTGACAACATTCAGAGTTGCATTCAATTCAATTTTTTAGATTTATAAGTCGCCCTTCTCCAAATGGACTCTGTTTGAGTGGCCAGTTTGGGGAAAGCTAGACCAGTCCCTGTTGTTCTGTTCCAGTCCCTCTCCTCACAGATGAGGCACTCCAAGAACCTCGTCTTATTCCCCACGTTCCACTTGCACCAAATGGGAACTTCTTTTGAGTGTGGTGGTGTTCATTCCAGGATCGCAAAGTGCAAGAATGAAGGCAAAAGTCCACAAAGCCACACAGAAATCCAGTCTAACTCCAAAGTCCATGCAAAATAACCAGATCAAGCTGTGAGTCTTCCTCCTCCTCCTCCTCCCCCTCCCATAGTTTCAACCGATGTCCTAATAAAAGCAAGAGTCCCAAGCCATTTAGCAAGAAAAATCCAGGTGTTTATTAGGAGTGACATGTCGGCATGGACCAAGTGATGCCAACTCCCTTTTCCCCCAGTTTGCATCTTGGCTCTGACCCTGTTGCCCCCTCACCCTACAATGTATCACTAGCCACATCCCCCAATGAAGCAATTTTGTGGGTCATAGAAGTCATAGAAGTCATTCCCTCTGGCTGTTGTGGGTATCCGTGGAGATGGCCGTGACTTCAAGTAACCAGGATGTGTTTTGTTTTGACCGAGGTGGGAATCAGTGTTCTCTCTAATTTTTTTTTTGGGGTGGGTGGGCGGAAAAGTATAGTGTCTGAGCGGCAGTGCCTTTGGGACTGGGCGGCACAGAAATAATAAACAAACAAACAAACAAACAAATAAAAAACCCACCCTGTTTTGCCTCAGAGAATTTCAAAATAAAATACTGTACTGTGTACAGTACAGTGAGCTCATAATAGGGCAACTCTATCAATATCAAAATGCCACTTAAATAGTTGAGCTAGTTTCAAACTAGATTTTGATTTTCTTTCTCTCTTCCTTACTCACATTCTTTTTCTTTCTCTTTTCCTTCCTCTCTTTTTTCTATCTGTTTCTCTCTCTTCCTCTCTTCCTCTCTCTCTCCTTCCCTCTCACTCTTTCCCTCTCGGCTTCTGGGCAGGTTTGGAAAACTCTGAGTTGATGATGATTTTTAAGTGAGCGATTGCTCACTGCTCAGCTTAGAGGGAACTATGGTGGGAATTCCTCAGCTTAGCTGCCAGGTGCGATTTCCCATCCCCCTGCCCAAGCTTCCCAAGTTGACAAAAAACCCCCCAGCACTGGCGTTATTCCCTAGATGGGTAATGAAACAGCTGCAAGAAAACAATCAAGGTCAGAGAACAAGAAAACGGAATGGCAGAAAAAATAATTAGATACACGAGAATGTATTATTATTATTATTATTATTATTATTATTATTATTATTATTATTATTATTATTATTATTTCAACAATACAACACAGCAAACAAGATCACTATACTGGATTTCGTATTTCATCACCAGTCGGGTGCTTCCCAAGCACCTAGGACTGCGTGATGTAGCGGCGAATTATGTGACCTCCCAGAGATCTTTCCAGAACTTTGTTGTTATTTTCACCTCTGGCTTTTCAATGTTCTTATCTGTTTGCTGATGCAGGTTCTGGTAGAACTGCCTCTGGTTGGGTTGAAATGTTTGATTCTGCCTGTACTGGGTGATCCTAGCTTCATATCGCTCAATTTTCCTGGCTGTCGCTGTTATCTGCTGCTTTACAATTTCCAGAGCTTCCTCGGTCATTCTTGTACCAAGCCAGTACTTTTTTGTCAAATAGTCTTTGATCTTCTGATTGTTCAGTTTCTACTCCTTAATGTTCTTCAAGTTACTTGCATCTGATCTCAAGCTTTTGATTTTCGGTTCTAGTCGGATTTTCCATTTTGGTTTTTTAGTTGGTTTTCCGATTGGTTTCTGTTGCAGTGACCCTAGTTCTTCAGTTACTATCACAGCTGTACTGTAGGCAAGCTGATTCAGTATCTTCCATCAGTGGGACAAGTCGTTTCTTGCTTATCTTTTTTAAGGCTGGCAGTCTCTTTCGCTCTGCATTGGACTGTGCATGAGCAAGTATTTGGTTCTTAAGTTCTTGCTGCCTTTGAGTCATAGTGTCAAGTGTCTCATCTGCAGCTTCTTGCTGTCTTTCCAAGTTTTCATCAGGTTCCAGTTGTGCAGTGACTCCAGATCTTATTGGAGCTTCTACTGGTGCCAGATTAGATTCTGGTGATTCTATTTTGCAAATTTTCTGTGTTTCTTCTAATTCGACTTCACTGAACATTTGGTTCCTGATTATGAGTCGTTGCTGATTGGCCAGTCGAAGTTCCGTTATTTTTGAGTCTGCATATTCGTGTTTCCATAATTGGTACATCCGTCTTTGATATTCACATTTTTCAGGCTCCGAGTTGTAATAACACTTCATGATTGTGCGATTCTCTGACATTGAGAATTTATTATTATTATTATTATTATTATTATTATTATTATTATTATTATTATTATTTAGATTTGTATGCTGGCCCTCTCCGCAGACCTATGCCTGTAGCATGTATATGATTTATGCATATGTTCTTATAGCTTTTCATGAACTATCTCCTTTGCAAGCCACAGCCGAGATGAGATGAATGCTCTTCAGGCTACAGGAGACAGAAGGACCCTCGTAATCCACAGCTGGGTCCATGCGAGGGGACCATGTGCCTCCCTCTTAGGATGGCTCTTCCAAACTCTTTTGCCATGGCACACTTTGTGATGCCAACATGCAAACAGGGTTTGTGACTCAGGACACTGCTATGTAAACTAGGATCCAGGAAAGACAAGCAGCCCCAGGGCTCACCAGTTCCAACACAAGAGTGAAGCAGATGATAGCTGTTACCTCATCTGCTGGCCCTTCTTGACATGGGCAAAGCCAACGGTTCATTGAGTTGAGAAAGAGATCTCGACATCCTTCCATTTCCTCTTGTTCTTGCCAGGGACCTTCTCACTTCCTCAAAACAGGACTTCAAGATCTGTTGTTACTTGGAGATCTATTCGAGCCTGTCATGGGTACTTATTTAAAATGATAATGCCATCTAAGGACCCCTGAAGGCAGATCAGATAGGTTCTGGTATGTGCCATCTCGAAATCTAAGACCTTTGTGAAGTCCCTGGGTGCTGAAGAATGCCCAAAAGGCATTGCTCAATATTGAAAAGGGCAACTGTTTATGCTGAAGTGGAGGATCTCCATTGGCATAGATGGACAGGGATATGGAGGTAGTTCTCCTGGAGGTCTATGGATGTTAGCCAATCGTTGTGGCAGATGGAAGCCAGGATGGATTTCAACGACTGCATTTTGAACCTCCAGTAAGCCACAAGCACGTTCAGTTATGTGAGGTTCAGGATGAGACTGACTCCCCTTGATGACTTGGGGACCAGAAAGACTATGGAATAAAATCCCATGCTTTCCCGGTCGGGGGAAACAGGTTTGATGGCTACTATATTTAAAAGACAAGCAACTTCTTGTTGAAGTGGGAATCTTTTGGAAGGGTCGGTTGGGGTCGGGCGTTGTATGAATCTGCATGGAGGGAGCCATAGGAAGTTGATCAAGAGACCGTAACGAACAATGTTTAAGGCCCAGGTGCCAGTGGACGTCTATTCCCAATTGGCTATGGATTGTTGTAGTCTGCCCCCAATGGAAGTGACTTGGGGCAAGTTGTTATGACCAGAAGGTTCCATAAGATTCAGTAGCTGGGCAAAGTTTAAAAATAGAGTTGTTAAGCAGAATTCACTATTTGTATTAGAAGTTGTTTACCTGCTTCCCATTGGCTGCTGCGGTTTGGCGCCAATCTTGTAGAGCTGTCAGGCATCGCTTGTTGCCAGGTGAAACTGCATATAAGGAAAGTGCCTCCGGTCTTACGCGTCTTCTCTCTAGCTCGCGTCTGAGCGAAAGTGTATCCGCACCTTGCTAGTCTCCTGCTGAGAATAAATATTTAAAGTTAGCAACCGTGTTTCTCGGTTATTTCACTGGCGACGAGGGTCTCGAGAAGATTTTTTTTAACAGAAAAAAATCATTATGGCGACCCCGTCGATTATTCAGCCGCCCAAATTATTTGACCCAGAGAGGTCAACGTGGACAGCCTATATGGCTAAATTTGAAATTTTCCTTGAAGCCGCTGGCATGAAAGATGCTGACAACGGCCGGAAAAGGGCTTTATTTTTGAACTACTGCGGCTCTCAAATTTTTGATTTGGCAGGGACCTTAACCGACCCAGAACCTGCAAATTCGGTTCCATGGGAAACTTTGATGGAGAAGTTGGCACCTCATTTTAAGCCAACGAAACCTGCCAGGGTTTTCAGACATCAGTTCTCCCGGATGGCTCAAGCTGAGGGAGAATCCATTAACCAGTTTGTCACTCGCCTCAGAACTATTTTAGCCAAGTGTCAATTTGACAATCCTGAGGCTAGGTTAACTGATGCCATAATATTTGGCATGAGGAATGTTTCTATCCGGAATAAACTGCTGGCAGCTGACGACTCGTCACTACAAGATGTAATTAAGGCAGCTCAAACCGTGGAAGTCGCTGAGGCCGCTGCAGCTGACCTTAAGTCAAACGACAAGCTGACCACAGTTTTTAAAATCGCTGAGGCTCCTCGCGCCCCCACCAACCATCAACATGAGTACAGCACATCTGAATTCGACTCGTATGAAGACTACTGCTGCCAGCTGCGAGGACCGCCGGTCAGACAACCTCGTCCATCTTTCCAAGCCTGTGCCGGATGCCGGGGTCAGCATGCCCGTTCTAGATGTCCCTTTAAGGATGCTTTCTGCCGCCGCTGCGACAAACGAGGCCACATTGCCGCCGTCTGCCGAGCCATCCTACCCGACGACATCCCCTTCAATCAAGACCTGCTGCCCACCTTTCCATCTCAACGAGTCTACCAGCCATTCAGACAACAAGGACGGGGAAACCGGAGACCATGGAACAACCAAGGTAACCGCACATCCACGGACTTTGGCACATACCCACCTGCCCCTAATAAAATTATTGTCCCTCTCCTGTTAAATCATCAACCTTGCCACATGGAGCTGGACACTGGCTCTAAATTTACTTTAATGCTGTGGCATAAACTGAGACTATATGTGCCTTCACTGTCCCTGGACTCTTTAAACCCGCTGGACATTGCCATCAAAGACTTCCAGGGGCACCCAATCTGAGTTTTGGGAAGCACTAGGGTGCCTATAACTTTTAGAAATGTACATTGTATGTTGCCTATTCTAGTTATTGATGGAGTGAATCATTCCCTTTTGGGACTTGATTGGATGGTTCCTTTGCAGTTAGCTGTCACTGGTCTTCACAAAGTGACCAGTGTGAAGGGGCCTGACTTTGTCCAAGAATTTCCAGAGGTTTTTAAACCGGGGTTAGGTACCTATAAGGGGCCTCCCATTTCTTTTTCCTTGGATCCAGCTGTCCCCCCCCCCCCTTCGGTTCAAACCTCGCAGGGTACCACTACCCCTAATGGAAAAATTAGATGCCCAGTTGCAGAAACTCCAGGCTCAGGGTATCTTGGTTCCTGTTGAACATGCCCCCTGGGAGACCCCTATTGTCACCCCCCTGAAGCCTGATGGCTCTCTGCGAGTTTGTGCAGATTATAAATCTACCTTGAATAAGGCATTACAGCACAACTCCTATCCAATACCTGTCGTGCAGCAGTTGCTGCATACCCTGGGGTCTGGGAAAATTTTTGCAAGGCTGGACCTTGCTCAGGCATACCAACAGCTCCCTGTGGACGATGCCACAGCTTTAGCACAAACAATTGTGACTCACAGGGGGGCTTTCAAGTGTACTCGCCTACAGTTTGGGATCAGTGTGGCCCCGGGTATATTCCAGAGACTCATGGAACGATTGCTCTGGGGAATTAGGGGGGTGGTCCCATACTTCGATGATATTTTAATATCAGGGGACACTCCAGACCAACTGCACTGTAGAATTCGACAGGTTCTGGCTAGGTTACAAGCTAAGGGATTAAGGCTAAAGCCAGAAAAGTGTGTGTGGGGAACCTCGTCAGTGGATTTCCTAGGTTTCAGGGTAGATGCAGCAGGCATACACCCCACTGAGGAGAAGATCAAAGCCATTAAGGATGCCCCTGCCCCCACCTCTAGAACAGAGCTGCAGGCATTTTTGGGGCTATTAAATTTCTACTCTGTTTTTCTGAAACAGAAAGCCTCCGCAGCTGAGCCGCTTCATCGACTTGTCCACAAGGGAGCGCCATGGAGATGGGGTGAGACAGAACAACAGGCTTTTAATGATATAAAAACCCTCTTGACCTCCCAAAGTGTTGTGGTACAATATAGTTCCACGTTACCACTTAGGCTTACATGCAATGCTTCTCCGTATGGGGTGGGAGGGGTCCTGGCCCACATCTTGCCAAATGGCCACGAGGCCCCAATAGCCTCCTTTTCAAGAACATTATCCCTGGCAGAACGTAATTATGCCCAGATAGATAGGGAGGCCCTGGCATTGGTAGCTGGGGTAAAAAAGTTTCACAACTACTTATTGGGGAGGCCTTTTCAACTGGTCACTGACCATAAGCCCTTGTTAGGGCTCTTAGCCACCGGGCACCCAACTCCACCATTTATGTCCCCTCGCATGTTCCGTTGGACTATATTTCTGGCAGGGTATGATTATATCCTTATACATAAGGGGGGCTCCATGATTAATCATGCTGATGGTCTTAGTCGCTGTCCATTAGGACAAAGGGTGGAGGACCCTGCCCCTGCAGGGGATGTTCTCCTCATTGATTTAGGTGCACCATCCCTTATTACTGCCAAAGAGGTGGCCATAGAAACAAAAAAGGACCTGGTGTTGGGGAAGGTACTCCAATACATATTGAAAGGGTGGCCACCCAATGGCGAAGACCACTCGGTGTTGGACTTTAAGACAAAGAGGCTGGAACTCTCTGTGATGCAGGATTGTATTTTATGGGGTGACAGGGTAGTTATATCCACTGCACTAAGGCCTCAAGTCATGTACATGCTGCACCAGGGGCACCCTGGGGTGGTCAGAATGAAAGCTCTGGCCAGAGGGTATCTATGGTGGCCAGGGTTGGACAAGGGAATTGAAGATTGGGTGGCCACATGTAGCCCGTGTCAGGAAACAAGGCCAAATCCCCCTAAAACCACCCCTGCACAGTGGGATGCACCCCAAGGACCCTGGTCAAGGGTACATATAGATCTGGCTGGACCAGTGGGCACCAATATGTTTTTGATAGTGGTGGACGCTTACTCCAAATGGTTGGATGTTATATTGTTAGGGTCCACCACTTCTTCTGCAATTATACATGTACTAAGAAGGTTGTTTGCAATCCATGGGTGTCCAGATGTCCTGGTTTCAGACAATGGCCCTCAATTCACCTCGAGACAGCTGGAGCTGTTCTTAGCCCAATTGGGAGTAAGACATGCCTTGGTCTCGCCCCACGCAGCCTGGGCTAATGGTATGGCAGAGAGGTATGTTCGGGTGGCCAAAGAGGCCATAAAAAGGTCATCCCCAGGTGAGATACAGGAAAGACTGGACACCTTCCTGTTAACTCAGCATATTACACCAAGTCTAACTACCAATAAAAGCCCAGCTGAATTACTCATGGGAAGGAGATTGAGGTCTCCTTTAGACAGGCTACACCCCTCCTATATTAAAATTAAGCCTGAGCTTGTAACAACCCCTGAAAGGTCAATGTTTGTGGGACAAAAGGTCTATGTAAAAAACTTTGACAGGGGCAAACAGTGGGAGACTGGGATAGTGAATGAGCAAACAGGTCCTAAGATATATATGGTCAAATTGGATGAGGCACATAGACCATGTCAGGGGAAGATTGGAAACATCCAGTATCAGAGATAATATGGCTGCCAATAGTAATGGGGTTTCTAATGCTTCACTCCCCACAGGGAGTTACACCAGACCCAGCCGTGCCCAAGAGCAAATAGATTGGGACTTACCTGGGGTTAGTGACCACTCCAGCGCTGCCTAAGCTCCATCATGCTCCAACCGAGGAAGCTCTTCACCTGCAGGACCAGAAGAACCATTGTCCTCAGTAGATGTCCAGGTCCTCAATGAGCCACGACGGTCAGAACGCACCCCAAGGAAGCCTGCTCGGCTTGAGGACTTCATTACGTGTTTGTCCGAATAAAACCTGTAAAGTCCATCCAGAAGGGGGAGGGGTGTTATGACCAGAAGGTTCCATAAGATTCAGTAGCTGGGCAAAGTTTAAAAATAGAGTTGTTAAGCAGAATTCACTATTTGTATTAGAAGTTGTT
The DNA here is from genome assembly GCF_031021105.1 of Erythrolamprus reginae. Classification (NCBI taxonomy): domain Eukaryota; kingdom Metazoa; phylum Chordata; class Lepidosauria; order Squamata; family Dipsadidae; genus Erythrolamprus; species Erythrolamprus reginae. The sequence continues at coordinate 1,566,975 of NC_091952.1, read as the reverse complement.
TACCTGCTTCCCATTGGCTGCTGCTGTTTGGCGCCAATCTTGTAGAGCTGTCAGGCGTCGCTTGTTGCCGGGTGAAACTGTATTTATTTATTTATTTATTATTTGGATTTGTATGCCGCCCCTCTCCGAAGACTCCGAAGGAAAGTGCCTCCGGTCTTACCCGTCTTCTCTCTAGCTTGTGTCTGAGCGAAAGTGTATCCGCACCTTGCTAGCCTCCTGCTAAGAATAAATATTTAAAGTTAGCAACCGTGTTTCTCGGTTATTTCACAAGTCACTTCGATTTTTGGTAATTTTTAGAGTTGGATCCTGAAAGGACATTATCTGTTTTGTTGGTTTCTGTTGTGGTTAACTCTGGCCCAGCTCCTGCCCCAAGGACTGTGGGTGTGGGGGAGACATCCACATGCTGCAGGCCTGTTTTGCCCCCGGTGGAATCTGATGATGAAGGCTCCTCTGATCAAGAAGACATGAGTGACAGGGATGAGAAGAGTGTGGCAGACAGCTCAGTAGGAGATCAATCATCTAGCTCCTCCTTGGATTCAGAACAAGAGTTAATGATACAGCCACGCATGCGGAGAGCGATGCATAGGCAGCAGCAACTGAGAGATTATTATCAAAGAAAATGAGGCCACCTGTGGTTGGGTGGGGCTGTGGTCATTAGTGAGGCTGCTATAAATAGCAGCCTGTGGGTTTGGCCATTGTGGAGGATTATCTGATCGTTGTGTTTCGTGACTGCTTTACTGACTTTGACGTTTTGTGTGCTGATTTTTCCCCGCTTTGAAACTAAACCAGAGCAAAGTGTGTGTCACTTTGTGAAAGAAGAAGGACTGTGAATTGCCTCACAGCTGCAAGCTAAGTATCACAGAACTGATAAGGGACTTGTATAAATTATCAGTTTGTTTGGAGACGAGTGCTGTCTGAAATTTTTACCTGCGAATTTTGGGGAGGATTCTACCAGAGAGCCCGACAGAACAGTTTCTGTCAGGAAATGTTAGCCTATCCCAGGGATGGCAAACATATGGCATGGGTGTCACAGGTGTCAGGTGTCACAGGTAACCCTAACCCTAGCTCAGCTCCAACATGCATGTGTGTGCTGGTCAGCTGATTTTTGGCTCACACAGAGAGTTTCCCCCCGGCTCCAGGGAAGCCTTTGGAACCTGGGGAGGACAAAACATGAGCCTACTGGGCCCAACAGAAGTTGGGAAACAGGCAGTTTCCAGCCTCTAGGGGGCGGGGAAGTGACAGCACATGCCCATTCTTTTTTTGGCAACCAAGGAAAAAAAGGTTCACCATCACTGGCCTATCCTGTCTATAGGACCCCGGGACATAAGACCTCTGGGCCTAGGGTAGAATGCCTGAGGAAGAGTCGGATTAAAATGGAGCAGCTACTAGGTGTCACTTAGAGCCAGTTCCGCAGCCACAGTAACCATCAGGAAGACAATGTAGCGGTCATGGCCCTGGATGTGAATTTGGCAGAGCTCAAGGTCACATCTGCAGAGAATTCCACTGCTGCCAACAACTTATTGAGATTTCAGGTTCAAATTCTCCACTTTGCGATCATCCGGTTTAAGGCTGTCTACAGTCTCTGAAGGAACCAAGGCATTAAACACCAAGATCGCCACAGGCTGGTCAAGAGGTGGGAACTGTAGAAGATTCTCCATCGCTGGGCCGAAGACATAGAACCTGTGTTCCATATTGGATGGGCCTGGCGCTGCATAGCGTAGCATAGAGTTGCATTTCATTGCATTGCAGTGCATAGCATTGCATCGTATTGCAATTCATACCGTATTGGATTAATTCCATGAAATGTCTTGCACTTGTAGCAGTGCTAATTTTTTTCCTAATTTCTCCTTATTTTTGCATTATTTTATTTTATTTTCCATTTCCCCATATCTTTTTTTAAAAAATAATAAGATAGCACATTTAAAATGGCCGCGCCATAAATGAGGTACATTCAAAATGGCCACAAGTGCATCCAAAATGGCTGCCAAGATGGCCATCATCATACGTCAGGTACATTCAAAATGACCGCCCACACAAGTGCATCCAAAATGGCTGCCATTGGGCTAGAGATGCCCTCAAAATGGCCGCTACCCTTATTACCACTTCCAAAATGGCTACCATGACTTCCTGGTGCATTCAAAATGGCTATTATAAACTCCATCTCTGCGCAAACATAGATTTTTTAAATAACCTCCTTTTCCATGGGTATCTGAGAGTCTTTCCATCTCTGCACATAGACGATTCGGTGTATAGTATCAAATACTTAATATTTTGGGGGTGTAGGTTTTTTACAATACCTAATAGGAAGCGTTCTGGTTTAAATTCAATTTCAGTATCTGTCATTTCCTGCAACCATTTGTGGAGTTTCCTCCAGTATTTTTTGCTTCATGACACAACCACCATGAATGAAAGAAAGTTTCCTACTCTTTTTTTTCACTTTCAGCATGCCTGATTCAAATTTGGATATAGTTTTTGCCAGGTTTTTTTTAGGGGGGGGGGGGGCAAATGCTACCGAGAGAACATTTGCCTTTAATTTCTTTATATACTTTTGATTTTGTTAATTTGATATTTCTGGTCCAAATCTGCTCCCAGTCTGACAGGCGTACACTATGGCCGAAACCTTTCACCCAAGCGATCATCAGCCCTGAGATTGTGATCCTGCTGTATAGAGCTGGTGAGGGTTACGTTCAAGGGTTAAATAAGGTTTTTAATAGGAAAGTGAACCCAAGGACAAGAGGTGAGTTGGGGGAAAGTGAAGTGTCTGCGTGACAACCGGCCGGGCTGTCAGCCGCGGCTATTGGTGCCCTATCCAAGGTGCTGATTGGATGCGTATACTTAGTAACTCTGTAAGCGGGAAAGTTTACTGTTTGTGTATTGGTTACTGCCTCAGCCAGCTCTGTGTATAAAGAGCTGGTGTGGCTCTGTATCTTTAAGTCTGTGCCTGCCTGCTTTGGCATGTGTTACAGCAATAAAGGCCTGTTTTTCTACACGAACTCCCTGCTTATTACATTGGCGACGAGGATTCCACTATATTAGGTAATTATTTACCTGTCAGGATGTCTACCCAGTTAACTTTTGCCCCTTTTAATCCACAAGGGGAGACGTGGGATTCGTATGTGGCCAGGTTTGATTGCTTCCTAATCTCAAACGGCTATACTGAGATCTCCGGGGATCGGAAGAGGTCTTATTTCCTCGGGTTTTGCGGGCCGGAAATGTTCGAGACTGCCCGAGCTTTGTTTGCCCCGGTCTCTATTCATAATGTCCCGTGGGAGGAATTCCTAAAGACATTGCAAGACCATTATGCTCCAGCTCCCTCACGCTGCGCTCGCCGCTATAAATTTTATCATAGGAATCAGGAAGACAGAGAGTCTATTAATGACTTTGTGGCTGCTCTCCGCAGGGCGGCTCTTTACTGTGAGTTTGACAATCTGAGCGATTACTTGCTGGACAGATTGGTTTTTGGAGTTCGGGATGGCCATCTCAAACGGCGTTTGTTAGCCATACAGGACTTGACATTCCAAACCGCCTTGTCCGAGGCGAGGGCTTTTGAGCTGTCATCTCAGTCGTTAGCGGCTATGGACAGTTCTGTTAATCTTACACAGAAGAGCACTCCGGTGGTGGTCAAGGCGAAGGTTCCTTCCGAGGGAGAAGAGTTGGCGGTGTCTGAGGAGGAAGAGGTTTGCCGGCTTGCGGTCAATCGTGGCAGCGAGCAGCCCGCTGCCCGCCCCCGTCCCCCGCTGTCTCCTTGTAGGGGGTGCGGGGGTAATCACCTTAGGGCCAATTGTTCTTTTCGGGGCGCAGTTTGCTGGCGCTGTGGGGCAAGAGGGCACGTCGCCAAGGTCTGCCGGTCATGCAGATCTCCGCCACCATCTGCGAGGGATCAGAAGGACTTCCCCAACTTCAGCTCGAGGGGGCAGAGAAGGTCGTCGTATGCGCGTAAGGAGGACTGCAATGCAATTTACACCGTGCCTCGTCCGATACCAACCTATGTTCATGAGACGTCCTCCTCAACGGACAAGATTTCGGTGCAGGTTGTCCTGGGTCAAGCGGTTTGTTCCATGCAAGTGGACACTGGGTCAGCTCATTCGCTCGTCTCCTGGTCTACTGTTAAACGCTGTTTCCCGACCTTGAAGAAGTCTCGCCTTCAGCCGTGTCATTTAAACTTACGGGACTACCAGGGGGGGGGGCTATTCCAGTCCTGGGGGAGGGCAAATTTGCTGTGAGGTTTAAAACTTTTGTGGGGAAATTACCATTAATCGTGGTCAATGGCCCTTTCTCCGATTTACTTGGGCTTGATTGGTTCAAGTCGTTGGGTCTATCTGTGGTGGGGGTGAATGCCGTGAAGGAGGGTTCCGGGTTTAGCCGCTGGGCAAAAGAATTTCCCTCCGTATTCGATGACAAATTGGGTTGTTATACGGGATCCAATATTTCCTTCAGTCTAGACCCCCAAGTGCCAGCGGTGCGTTTAAAAGCCCGCCATGTGCCCATTCCCCTGCGGCCCAAAGTGGACGAAGAGCTGGATCGTTTGATAGCTCAAGGGGTTTTAGAACCTGTCGACCAGGCTAAGTGAGAAACCCCTGTTGTTATTGCTGTCAAGGGGGATGGGGGCATTCGTCTTTGCGGAGATTATAAATGCTCTATTAATAAGGTGCTAGCCCATCACTCGTACCCGCTGCCAGTGGTGCAGCACCTTCTACACTCGTTGGGGAATGGTAAGGTTTTTGCCAAGCTTGACCTCACACAGGCTTACCAACAACTCCCTGTGGACCCCCAGACAGCAGAGGCGCAAGCCATTATCACTCATCGGGGGATGTTTAAATGTAACCGACTTCAGTTCGGGGTTTCTATTGCCCCGGGAATATTTCAAGGGCTGATGGAACAGTTGTTGTATGGCATAGGGGGCACTGTGCCATACTTCGATGACGTGTTGGTTTCAGGTAGCACGGTCGAGGAGTTGGAGCTGAGAGTGAGGCAAGTCCTAACTAAGTTTAGGGATGCTGGGTTAAAGTTAAAATCAAAAAAATGTGTGTATGGTGTTCCAGGAGTGGAATTCCTTGGATTTACAGTGGACGCCGAGGGGATCCACCCCACGGCAGAGAAGACGAGGGCCATTAGAGAGGCACCTAGGCCACAGTCCAAATCAGAGCTCCAGGCGTTTTTGGGGCTTTTAAATTTTTACGCAGTGTTCTTGCCACACAAGGCGTCAGTTGCAGAGTCTTTGCATAGGCTTTTAGACAAGGGGGCTGTGTGGCATTGGGGCAGGCGGGAGGAGTCGGCGTTTGAAGCAGTTAAGAGTATACTTACCTCTACAACCGTATTAGCCCAGTACTCACCTGCTTTGCCGCTGGTCTTGACATGCGACGCGTCCCAGTATGGCGTGAGGGCAGTGTTGAGCCATAGGTTGCCTGACGGGAGGGAGGCTCCACTGGCATTTTTTTCGCATACCTTAGCCAAGGCAGAGCGGAACTATGGCCACATTGACAAGGAGGCGTTAGCCCTCATTGCTGGGATCCGTCGATTCCACGGTTATCTTTATGGGAGGCATTTTGAGTTGGTTACGGACCACCAGCCTCTATTGGGGTTGTTAGCAGGGAACCGGCAAAGCCCCATTGTGTTGTCCCCACGGATGTCTCGGTGGCTAGTGTTTCTAGCTAATTACAGCTACACTTTGCAGTATAAGCCAGGCCGCCACATAGCCCATGCGGATGCATTGAGCAGATGTCCCCTTTCTGACTTTCTTTCGGATCCTGCACCTGCGAGTGAGGTGCTGTCTTTGGGGGAGGGCCCTTTGTTAGTGGATGCTCTGGAAGTCGCCAGGGAAACGGCACGGGATCGGGTGCTGGCTAGGATTAAACAGTGGGTGCTCAGGGGATGGCCCCCGTCCTCCCCAGCGGAAGTGTTTGACCCTTTCTTTAGGTGTAGAAATGAACTTTCCATGGAAAGGGGCTGTTTACTCAGAGGTAGTAGGGTAGTGATTTCCCCAAGCCTGTGTGCCAGGGTGCTGTCCCTTTTGCACAAAGGGCATCCGGGCATTGTCCGTATGAAATCCCTGGCCCGAGATTATGTTTGGTGGCCTGGCATGGACAAGGAGATTGAACGCCGGGTAGCGGTTTGTAGGTTATGCCAGGATAGTCGACCGTCCCCTCCCCGGTCTGACCCGTTATGTTGGGAACCTCCTGCAGGGCCTTGGGTGCGGCTGCACCTTGATCTTGCTGGCCCTTTCATGGGTCAGAATTTTCTAATTGTCGTGGATGCCCACTCTAAGTGGCTGGAGGTAGTTCGCCTGCGATCACAGGCCATCATTGAGGTTTTGGAAACTCTGTTTGCCTCGCACGGGTTTCCGGATCTTATAGTTTCAGATAACAGCCCCCAGTTCACGTCTGTGGTGTTTGAGTCGTTCCTAGGGGGTGTGGGCATCAGGCATGCATTGGCATCACCTTGGCATCCGGCCAGTAATGGTCAGGCTGAACTCATGGTTCGCTCGACCAAGGATGCCCTGAAGAGAATGCCACAGGGATCGTGGCATCAGAGGTTGACGGAGTTGCTACTAGCGCAGCATTCCACCCCGTGTGTGGCGACCGGGAAGACCCCGGCGGAGTTATTAATGGGTAGGAAGCTTAGAATCTCCCTAGATAGGTTGCACCCGTTGTATTCCCAAGCTGCCAGATCGGCCGGACAGAAGGATAGTGGTAGGTGATTCGGTTTTTGTCCGTTCTTACACGGGTGGTCAGAATTGGGAATTGGCCACCATGAGGAGGGAATTGGGTCCTCGCTCATATGAGACGGTGTTAGGGGATGGCCGGATTTGGAAACGGCATCTTGACCAGATCAGACTGAATAAGGCAGGGGCTCGGGAAGCGGCCGGGAGCAGTGACCGGCCAGAGGGGTCGGATGGGAAAGCTCTCAATGCTCCGGGCACAGCGGAAGCCCTAGCGGAAGCCCTAGCGGGGTTTAGCCCAGAGAAAAGCCGGCCTGAAGCAGTGTCCAGCCCTGACCCATTACAAGGTGAATCTAGTGTTATTCCCGGAGGGTGCCGTGGAGCCCAGGCGATCCGGCTGAGTTTGTAAAAAGCCCGCCTATTTACAAGATTTCGTTTGCTCCAATCAAAGGGGAAGGAGTGAAGTGTCTGCGTGACAACCGGCCGGGCTGTCAGCTGCAGCTATTGGTGCCCTATCCAAGGTGCTGATTGGACGCGTATACTTAGTAACTCTTTAAGCGGGAAAGTTTTACTGTTTGTGTATTGGTTACTGCCTCAGCCAGCTCTGTGTATAAAGAGCTGGTGTGGCTCTGTATCTTTAAGTCTGTGCCTGCCTGCTTTGGCATGTGTTATAGCAATAAAGGCCTGTTTTTCTACACGAACTCCCTGCTTATTACAGAAAGATCAGAAGCAACATGAGAAAATATTATCTGACTGAAAGAGTCGTAGATGCTTGGAACAAACTTCCAGCAGACGTGGTTGGTAAGTCCACAGTCACTGAATGTAAACATGCCTGGGATAAACATAGATCCATCCTAAGATAAAATACAGGAAATAGTATTAGGGCAGACTAGATGGACCATGAGGTCTTTTTTCTGCTGCCAATCTTCTATGTTTCTATGTTTCTAGTGAATTGGATGAATGTGTATGACTGTATGGGGTTTTAAATACTTTTTAAAGTAATTTAGATTTCTTTATATATATTATTGCACTTATAATGTTGTACATCGCCCTGAGTCACCTCAAGAAGTGCGGCAGAGAAATCAAATGAATGAAGGAATAATGAATAAATAAATTGTTCAGTCTAGGGCACAGAGAAGGGCGACATAGGAAAGGAAGGAAGGAAGGAAAAGAAAGAAAGAAAGAAAGGAAGGAAGGAAGGAAGGAAGGAAGGAAGGAAGGAAGGAAGGAAGGAAGGAAGAAAGGAAGAAATACTCCTTCTGCATACCAGATTTGCTCTGGAGTAAGCCCCTTGAAGGGAGTGAGTTTCAGGGATTTCTGGTCTGTAATTGTTGGGGGTTTTAGATGAGGTTTCATATGGGGTTTCTAATATTTTGTACTTGGTATTGATTTTATCATTAAGCCGCCCTGAGTCTACTGGAGAAAGGCAGCCTAGAAATCAAGTAAGGTAAGTAAGTAAGTAAGTAAGTAAGTAAGTAAGTAAGTAAGTAAGTAAGTAAGTAAACAAAAAAACAAACAAACAAACAATTAAGTGTGTCTACTGCCCCTGTCCTACTGTCCTATTGTCCAAATTTGCCTATAGCTCTCGTGCACTCTTTCTAAAAAGCCACATTCTGGAAGGATGCGCTGCCTCTCAGCTCCTCTGCCTCTGAGATGAGAGGGGGGAGGACAGGACACAGGTCAACATGGGGAGGGGAACCCCCCAAAGGGGCTGAAGAAGACACTTGAGACTAAGAGGGCAGCCGGAATCAATGCTTTATTGCAGAGGGAAAGGAATGAACCCAGGGCGGGTTTTGGGATGGAGGGTCTCCAGGGTGGTCCAGGACAGAAGAAGGCTCTTTGGGTCAAGGTCGAACAGTAGTTCTAGGTGGGGAGGGTATCCCCACTGGAGGTGCTGTAAAAACAAACATTCATATATGAGGTTTCTGCCCAGAACTGCCTCCCGTGCTTCCCCCTGCCTCATCTTACAACCAGGAAGACCCAAAGCCGAAATCAGGAGGAATGTTCTGGTTGGGAGAGAAGGGAAGCAATGGGGCAGCAGCAGGGGTTAAATCCAGCAGGTTCTGACCGGTCCTGGAGAACCGGTCAATGTTCCCTCTAATTTTTTTTTGGTGTGGGCGGAAAAGTATAGTGTCTGAGGGGCAGTCCCCTTGGGACTGGGCGGCATAGAAGTATAAATAAATAAATAAATAAATAAATAAATAAATAAATAAATAAATAAATAAATAAATAAATAAATAAATAAATAAATAAATAAATAAATAAATAAATAAATAAATAAATAAATAAATAAATAAATAAATAAATAAATAAATAAATAAATAAGTAGGTAGGTAGGTAGGTAGGTAGGTAAGTAAGTAAGTAAGTAAATAAATAAGTAAATAAAGAAAGAAAGAAACAAATAAACAAATAAACAAACAAGAAAAAAACCTTCTTTTTTATTAAAAGAAATTAATAATTTTAAAAAACCCAAAATCCATTACTATTAAAACTAAAACAACCAGCAAAACCAAAAACATAGCTATTAATAAAAACAGGTGAGGACTGGGTTTTTTTTCTATGTTATCATTTAAGTGCTTTTACCATATGCTTTAAATCAAGAGTCACTTCTCTCTCTGTTTCCCTCTCTTTCCTGTCATTTTCTGCCTCAATCATTTTCTCATTTCTCTTTTTTTCCTCCCTTTTTTTCTATCATTTCTCTCTCTCTTCCTTCCACTCTTCTCTCTCTCTCTTGCTTTATCTCTCTCTCTTGCTTTCTTCCTCTCTCACACTCTCTCTCACTCTCTTCCTTCCTCTCTCATCTTCTCTCTCTCTCTTTCTCTCTCTCTCTCTCTTCCTTCCTCTCTTTTCTCTCTCTCTTTCTTTCTCTCTATCTCTCTATTTCTCTCTCTCCCCCCCTCTTGCTTTCTCTCTCTTTTTCTCACTTTCTCTCTCTTGTTTTCTTTCTCTCTCTTGCTTTCTCTATCTCTCACTCTTTCTCTCTCTTGTTCTCTCTCTCTTGCTATCTCTCTTTCTCTCCCCCCTCTTTTTCTCTCTCTCTCTCTTTCTCACTTTCTCTCTATCTTGCTCTGTCTGTTGCTCTCACTCTCTCTGGTTCTCTCTCCGTTCTTCTCACAGCGGAGGCCGGCGAAGGTGATTTTCAATGTTGGGCGCGAGGGTGCGCACGCTCCCCATACACCTGCCAACCTGCCCGGAACATTCAAAATAAGAAAAACCTTCACCGGCAAATGTTCCGGGCAGGATGGCAGGGGGATGGGGAGCGCGCGCACCTGCACGCCCAACATTGAAAATCACCTTCGCCGGCCTCCACTGAAGAATGCCTGCCCCGCCTCTCCTGCAGCCCCCTTGCTGACAGCCCAGGATGAAAACGCTGTCAGCGAAGGGACTGGGAGAGGGGCGGGGTGGTCATTACCACTGTGGGAGGAGTCACACCCCAAGGCAGGAAGTGGAGGAGGAGAAAGAGAGGTGGATCGGGCAGGTGGGCGGGAAACAGCGGCGAAAAGTCAGGGGCGCGAGGTGGCCGGAGGTTCTGGGGGGCGGGGGGGGGGGGCACAGCTCCTTGTGTGCCCTTGGAAAAGGGTGCGCGGGGGTGTTTTGGGGTGCATGGGCCCAGGCGCGCAACTTAGAGGATACAGTGGAACCGGTAGTGGAAATTTTGAGTAGTTTGGACAACCGGCTGGCCCCAAAGTGGGGAGGGAATTGGGGATTTTGCAGTATCCTTCCCCTGCCATGCCCACCAAGCCACACCCACAGAACTGGTAGTAAAAAATATGCATATGCGTGGAAGCAAAAAAACACGCCAAAATCTCACGTGGCTGTGTGTCCTCTTATGAGATTTTGATTCCTGTGCATGCGCCGAAGCCAAATATGCCTCGGGCATGCGCACACCCACCAAATCACTGCAGAACTATGCGAGCATTGCACTGGTAGCAGCAGTAAGTAGCAACCCCTGCCTGGGAGTGGACACTCAGTCTCATGACATCCACGGAGTGGAAGGAAGGCCCCACCACACCAGGGTCTGCTCCAGCCTGGTGGTGCCTTCCTTTCTGGCCCCTGCCCTCCCTTTTGATGGACCCCAGGAGAGCCTCAAAGACCTCCATGTGGCCAGACCATGTCTAAGCTTTGGGGATCCGGCAGAGCCGTTCCTTTGCTCTAAGCGAACTACACAACGGACAGTGTATAGCACATACGCCTCTAAAGTCGAAGAAAAGTTCAAGTTTAAGGGGGACCCGATTTGAACATTGTTTCCCCACGTTTGGGGTTTTCTCGCTCGCGACTCCCTTTCTCCTTGGACCGGAATAAAAACATACCATAACCCCATAACCCACCTTTGCCGTCAGGCATGGGGGAACTAAACATCTCCCCCTGGGCACATTTAATTTATACATGGTATGCCTGTGTGTGTGTCTGTTAGTATATGGGTTTTTTTAAATCTTTAAATATTTTAATTAATTGAATTATTTATGATTTGTTTTACACTTGTTGTGAGCCGCCCCGAGTCTTCGGAGAGGGGCAGCATACAAATCCAAATAATAAATAAAATAAATAAAGAAGCTTTCCGGCACAGATACCGGCAACTATAACGGCAACACCTCTCTTCCACATGACAGTCAAAGTCTAGACTATATGGTCCAGGTTTTCCTGCAAAATAGAAGATGCCAAGGCTGAGACATTTTCCTGGAAGTGGAATCCCAGAACAAGAAACATCCCCCCTCTGGATCTTTCAGGAAACAAAACATCTCCATACATCTTCTAGGATGATGCATTGTTCATCTCTCCATCTCTTTTCCCACAAAGCACAGCCATTTCACTTTGGCGTCAACAATGTTTGTTTTTTTTAAGTCAAAAACAAAATGGAGATGCAAGTGGTCCCTTGACTTTTGTGGGTCCGACTTTCGCGGAAAGGCTATACCATGGCTTTTCAAAAAATATTAATAAAAAAATACTCCGCGGTTTATTTGTACACCACGAGTTTTTCTGTGGGTTGCCAGGGGGAAGCAACCCCCAGAAGGAGAGGCGACAGCGGTGGAGGGGGGAGGGGAGAGAGAGGAACCCCGAGCCGCCCTGCTCCCATGCCCAAGCCACAGCTTTTCAAATGCGGCACTTCTCTGGATGGGTGGCTTCTACTGCTCCGCTGCCTGAGCCCGGCTATGTTGTTTACACAGTGCTGGTGGGAGATCCATCATCACTCCAGAGGAGGAGAGCCCGGCGCAGGAACGGAGCTGGATGGAGTGCTGCCGCTAGCCACCCGAAGCCTTTCTCTCTCTCATACACACACGTCTCCTCCCCTTCTCTCCTGGTTTAAGGCACAGGTTAAAAAGGAGCGCTGGGTGAGGGGCAGGTGGTGGAGGGGCGAGCGGCATCGGGGGGGTGTTGCCCTGCTTTTTATGTTTTTTATGTTAGATTTATGTTGTAAATATGGCATCTCTACTTCACGGTTTTTCATATTTTGTGGGTGGTCTTGGAATGCATCCCCCATGAAAAATGAGGGGTCACTGTACCGGAAACTCATCTTCTGCGCATGCACAGAAGAGAAAAAACCCAGAAAAAAATTCCCTGCCAAAAATTATTCTTTTCCGGCCATGTTAGGATGAATGTAATATGGTAAATGATTTAGCTTTACTAGATAAATGGTCAAAGCAATGGAAACTGCAGTTTAATGTTTCCAAATGTAAAATAATGCACTTGGGGAAAAGGAATCCTCAATCTGAGTATTGCATTGGCAGTTCTGTGTTAGCAAAAACTTCAGAAGAGAAGGATTTGGGGGTAGTGATTTCTGACAGTCTCAAAATGGGTGAACAGTGTGGTCGGGCGGTAGGAAAAGCAAGTAGGATGCTTGGCTGCATAGCTAGAGGTATAACAAGCAGGAAGAGGGAGATTGTGATCCCCTTATATAGAGCGCTGGTGAGACCACATTTGGAATACTGTGTTCAGTTCTGGAGACCTCACCTACAAAAAGATATTGACAAAATTGAACGGGTCCAAAGACGGGCTACAAGAATGGTGGAAGGTCTTAAGCATAAAACGTATCAGGAAAGACTTCATGAACTCAATCTGTATAGTCTGGAGGACAGAAGGAAAAGGGGGGACATGATTGAAACATTTAAATATGTTAAAAGGTTAAATAAGGTTCAGGAGGGAAGTGTTTTTAATAGGAAAGTGAACCCAAGAACAAGGGGACACAATCTGAAGTTAGTTGGGGGAAAGATCAAAAGCAACGTGAGAAAATATTATTTCACTGAAAGAATAGTAGATGCTTGGAACAAACTTCCAGCAGACGTGGTTGGTAAATCCACAGTAACTGAATTGAAACATGCCTGGGATAAACATAGATCCATCCTAAGATAAAATACAGGAAATAGTATAAGGGCAGACTAGATGGACCATGAGGTCTTTTTCTGCCATCAGTCTTCTATGTTTCTATGTTAGGCTGAATGGATTTTTAATGGGTTTTGTACTGTTTTATATTGCTTTTATTTTGTTCTTATGTTGTATGCCGCCCAGAGTTGGGCGGCCTATAAGTACAAACAAACAAATAAACAAACAATAAACAAACAAAAATACAAACATACAAACTGGGAGGAACCTACTTCTGGGGTGGACATGTGTACCATTACCATTTGGGAGGTGTCATGCAGCTGGATCCAGGCATTGATTAACGTTTCCTTGAGTGAGGGGTCCTTTCTGCAACCACTGAAAGAGGCAGTTGTGCGACCCCTCCCCAAGAAAACATCCCTGGATCCAGCCAAATTGAAGGAATTCAGACCAGTCTCTAACCTGCCCTTTCTGGCCAAGGTTGTTGAGAAGGTGGTGGAACTCCAGCTCTGGCAGTCCTTGGATGAAGCGGGTTATTTAGACCCTTTTCGGTCTGGCTTCAGGACTGATCAAAGCACAGAAAACACTTTGGTTGCATTAATGGATGATCTCTGGCGGGCCCACAATAGGGGACATTCCTCTACCCTGGGGCTCCTTGACCTCTCAGCAGCCTTTGATATAATTGACCATGGCATCCTTCTGCGATGGCTAGAGGGATTGGGAGTGGGAGGCACCGTTTTACGTTGGTTCTCCTCCTATCTCTCCAGTCGTTCGCAGTTGATGCTATTGGGGGGGAGGGAGAGAATACCAACCATCCGACAGCAATGGATGAAGCATGGGACGAGGCATCTTTAGTAATAGAGTCGTTAATGCATGGAACTCATTGCCAGACTCTGTAATATCATCCCCTAACCCCAAACATTTTACCCTTAGACTTTCCATGGTTGACCTCTCCAGATTCCTAAGAGGTCAGTAAGGGCCGTGTAAGGGCCACTAAGATGCCTTCCGACCCCGTCCCATTGTCTCTCCTATATCTCCTATATCTTCTCTTCTATACCTATATCTTTTCTTCTATTCTCTCATTGATATATTTTATTTCTATACTCTCTCCCACTGTTCCATTTAAGGTGTGCGCCTGCGCGAGAGCTCACAGAAAAATACCCCCCACGCAGCCTTTTCCCAGGGTGCCCAGCCTCGGAGTTGGGGGCGGCTTTGCCCCCGCCAGTTCAGGGAAAGATGGCGGCACCCATCAGGCACTTCCGCCCTTTCCCTGAGCAATTGAGGCTCAGCCTGTGCTGGGATGGAAGGGGGGAGGCAGCAGCAGCAGCTTTGCGGGGCTTTAAGCTGCCGTCTCTCCCCCCTACTGCCCCTTCTTTCTCTCTCCCCACCTCTTCCTACTTGTTTAACGGTGGCCGGCTCCATCTTGATGTGGGCTGACGCCATCTTGTACTGGGATTGGGTGGCGGAGGGGACTCGGCGGCGGTGGAAGAGGAGGTGAAGCTCGTGCTTCGGCCACACCAGGGCCAAGTGGGCCGAGGCCAGGCCTGTCACCTCCAGCTCCATGGGGGCAGCCCCAGCACGGCAGCGGGGGAGGAGGATGTGAAGCTGGCTGCCCGGGAAATGGTGCATTTGAAAAGCGGCGCATTTGAAAAGCAGCGTGCTTTTCAAATGCGCCACTTCCCCAGCAGCCAGCTTCACCTCCTCCTCCCCCACTGCCGCACTGGGGCTGCCCCCTGGAGCCGGGGGCGATGGGCCTGGTCTCGGCCCCGGTGTGGTTGAAGCATGAGCTTCGCCTCCTCTTCAACTGCTGGGCTGGGGGCTTCCTGCCACTGCCAGGTCCCCTCCACTGCCCAATCCCGGTATGAGATGGTGGAAGCCTGCATCAAGAGCATGGACCCAGCCACCATTAAACAAGTAGGAAGAGGGGGGAGAGAGAAAGAGGGGGCAAGAGGGGGGAGAGAGAAGGAGGGGAGAGAGAGAGAGAGAGAGAGAGAGAGCAATAGAGAGAGAAGAGAGGAAGGAAGAGAGAGAGAGATAATGAGATCAAAAAGGGAAGAAAAAAAGAGAAATGATAAAATGATTGAGGCAGAGAATGAGAGGAAAGAGAGAGAAACAAAAGAGAGAGAGAAGAGAGTCTTGATTTAAAGCATATGGTAAAAAGCACTCAAATAATAACAGAGGAAAAAAAACCCAGCCCTCACCTGTTTTTGGAAATGGTTCAAGAGTTCACACACACACACACACACACACACACACACACACACACACAGAGAGAGACAAGTGGGGAAGAGACAGGGATGGAAAAAGAGAGAAGCGAGAGAGGGAAGGAATGAGAGAAAAAGGGAGGAAGAGGGAGAAATGAGAAACAAATAAGAGAGAAAAGGGGGAGAGATAGGAGAGATACCCAGATTTTTCCCCTATTTATTTATTTGTCTGTCTGTCTGTCTGTCTGTCTGTCTGTCTGTCTGTCTGTCTGTCTGTCTACCTACCTACCTACCTACCTATCTATCTATCTATCTATTTATGCTGCCCAGTCCCGAAGGGACTGCCGCTCAGACACTATACTTTTCTGCCCACACCAAAAAAAAATTAGAGGGAACATTGCTCTCTCCTCTTTTTTCCCCTCTAATATATTTTACTTGAAGGTATCTTCTATTACCCTCATTGTGTATTATTGTGTATTGGAATAGATAGATAGATAGATAGATAGATAGATGGATGGATGGATGGATGGATGGATGGATGGATGGATGGATGGATGGATGGATGGATGCGGACTGGGCTCTTTTGCTCCCCTTCCCTGGGGGAGAACCCTGCCCTCTGATAACATGAGCCCATTTTTGCAAACTCTACCTTGGAAGCCCTGGCCGGAGACGGGGGTCAGCTCTGCCCAGAGGGTGAGGATTCCCAGCAGGAGAAGAAGGCCTCCAGAAGACATGGTGAAGCAGTCTGGCTCACACTCGGGCTGCTGGCTCTATTTGTTCTCAAGACTGGGAGTTTGACCCCAACAGATCCAGGAAACAGGATATAGTTGTCCTGTCTTTTAATGCTCACAGAATCCAAATTCCTTCCTCTTTCACAAGATGGGCGAAAAAAGGGGTGTGGAATCTGAGAGTTGGGTTGTTCTGTCAGTTTGGAGGAGGTTTGGCAGCTCCCAGTTGTCTCTGTTGATAGGATAGGATAGAATAACAGAGTTTATTTATTTCATTTATTTTATTTATTCATTTGTCCAATACACAAATACTTAGGAAGAAAAATAGACATGTGGTAATATATATAAGGGTAAAAGTGAACTTAGAGGAGAGGATATATGAAAGGAAGAGAATATATATGATAAGTGAGAGAAAGGAAAGACAATTGGAAAGGGGGCGGAAGGCACACCAGGGCACTTATGCACTTATGGAGGTCTAGTCCAGCCCCCTCTCTAAGTAAAAGACCATACCATTTCAGAAAAATAGCTGTTCTGTCTTTTATAAACCTCTATTAAGTTCTGTTCGGGTCTGTGAGACCCGAAATCAAGGTTTGAGACCCTGTAAAAAATTTTCCCTGCATATCTGAAACTTGAAATTTCATGACTTTTCATCATTTCAGGGGTTCTCTCTATGAGAATTTTTTTGGGGGGGTGGGAGGTTTCTTTCTTGCTGAAAAAAAAAAACCTCCCTAATGTTATGTTCCCGGGTCACCCTGACCCGGACCGAAAACTCTTCATTTGCAGTGCTTATGTTTGGTCTTTTTGAAAGCTTTTTTCACTTGGAAAGTAGTCTGAACATTTCTTCACACAATGGAATGAAAATTGAACTGAAAAAATTAATCCTTATTGGTTTATTTTGCCCATAAATGTGCCTCCCCCCCCCCGTTTTTGTGAAAGTTTTTTCAATTTATGGATAGTTTTGCTTGCAAAATGCAGTCTATTTTACTGGAGTTGGTGTGGGAATGGTACCTTGAACATTTCTGAATATAAGAAAAATATAAAGGAACTGAAAAAAATGATTCTTACTGTTTTTTTAACATCAGAAATAAGGCCCCCCCCCCCCCCCCGGCTGCTTGCAACAATTTTCACTTTTTATTTTTTTATGCTCCAAATCCGAAATATTCTTTAAAATCTTACGCATTCATTTACTCAATTTAACAATGCTGATCATCAAAAAAATATTTGTGGGGGTGGGGGAAAAAAATTTTTCTTGGCAAAAAAAAAGTCACATTTACTCTGTTCGGGTCATATAGACCCGGATCAAAATGATTTTTTTTAGGTACTTGAATTTGGTCTTTTTGAAAACTTTTTCCACTGGAAAACTAGTTTGAACATTTATGAACATAATGATATGAAAATTGAACTGGAAAAATTGAGACTTATATTTTTATTTTGATCAAAAAGCCCCTCCCCCCATCCTTTTTGAATTTCGTGTCAATTTATATTTTTTAAGGCTACAAATCCCTAAGGAATTTTCCCCCAAAAGGTTTGATATACTAAATTGAACAATCCTGAACATAAGAAAAATATAAATGAACTGAAAAAAATGACTCTTATTGGTTTATTGTTTTATACTCGAGTATAAGCCTACTCGAGTATAAGCCTATTTGAGTATAAGCATGGGGGCCCATTTATGAGCAAAATAAACCAATAAGGATCATTTTTTCAGTTTAATTTTCATATCATTATGTTCAGAAAGGTTCAAGCTACCAATCCCACACCAAAATAGAATAGTAAAATAGAATGCATTTTGCAGGCAAAATTATCAATAAACTCAAAAGTTTTGATATACTAAATTGAACAATCCTAAACATAAGAAAAATAGAAATGAACTGAAAAAAAATGATTCTTATTGGTTTATTTTTGAATATAAGACCATATCATTTTATACTCGAGTATAAGCCTACTCGAGTATAAGCCTATTTGAGTATAAGCATGGGGGCCCATTTATGAGCAAAATAAACCAATAAGGATTAATTTTCTCAGTTCAATTTTCATATCATTGTGTGCAGAAATGTTCAAGCTACCAATCCCACACCAACTTTAGTAAAATAGAATGGATTTTGCAAACAAAACTATCCATAAATTGAAAAAACTTTCACAAAAACGGGGGGGAGGCACATTTATGTGCAAAATAAACCAATAAGGATTAATTTTTTCAGTTCAATTTTCATTCCATTGTGTGCAGAAATGTTCAAACATGTTTCCAGGTGAAAAAAGCTTTCAAAAAGACCAAACATAAGCACTGCAAATGAAGAGTTTTCGGTCCGGGTCAGGGTGACCCGGGAACATAACATTAGGAACTTTTTTCGAACAGAACAGCAGGGTTAATGGATCATCCACAGCTTCTGAAGACAAGCTGTTCCACTGGTTTATTGTTCCCACCGTTAGAATGTTTTTCCTTCATTCCAGGTTGCTATATTTTATATTCATTTATTCATTTTTTTAATTTGATTTAATTTATAGGCCGCCCAAGTCCTGGAAAAAATAATATAAAACCCAATAAGAAATCATTCATATCATTTTGTGCCCGGATTTAGGAAATAAATTGACCCCCTCCTCTTTGTAGCATCCCTTCAAATACAGGAATACTGCTCTCATGTCCCCCCCCCCAAGTTAATAACAATAACTACTACTGCTGCTGCTACTATAAAAAGCATTTGACACACTCCCACACAGTTGGATCATCAAGTGCCAAGACACTATTGGGATCTGCAAAAATGTTGGCACTTTCATTGAAAACATGATGAAGCACTGGAAAACTGAAGTGTTTATTGGAAATAAAAACTATAGTTCTGTCAACATCAAAACAGGAATTTTCCAAGGAGACTCATTGTCACCATTTATTTTAATCATTGCCATGATCCCGTTGTCAACAATCTTACAAAAAGCAAACCTTGGCTATCAAACATCCAAGAAATCTAATAAAATTTCACATTTGTTATACTTTATGAAGCTTTATGGAAAAACTGAAACTGAAATCCACTTTCTAACCAACACTGTCCGAATCTTTAGCACTGATATCAGCATGGAAATGGGTTTGAACAAATGTGCCACAGTTGCACTGAAGAAGGGTAAAATCACTGAAAGTGTGGGCATAAATATGCCT
Organism: Erythrolamprus reginae; assembly: GCF_031021105.1. NCBI lineage: Eukaryota > Metazoa > Chordata > Lepidosauria > Squamata > Dipsadidae > Erythrolamprus > Erythrolamprus reginae. The sequence continues at coordinate 1,547,922 of NC_091952.1, read as the reverse complement.
AATGGTCAAGCCATAAAGTGTCATCAGCCAGAGGCCTATAAATACCTGTGCATACTACAACTGGACAACATCAAACATAGGCATGTGAAAAACGTGGTCAGCACATGCCTATGTTTGATGTTGTCCAGTTGTAGTATGCACAGGTATTTATAGGCCTCTGGCTGATGACACTTTATGGCTTGACCATTAGGCATATTTATGCCCACACTTTCAGTGAAAAACGTGGTCAGCAGACTTCCAGTTTTTGGCGTCAAGCTGTTACCAGGCAGCCTTCCTTTTCCCCGGGGGTTGTCCTGGCCTTTCGTGTGTTTTTTTTGGTGCTTAACGGCGATCACTGACCTGGAGAGATGGTGATTTAATAGAGGAACTCCTTGTGTACCTGAGGGAGGTCGGCGGACCCACCAGGAAGCAGGGAAACCCCCTTTGCCAGCACACGAAGAACTGATCTTCAGATCGGCCTGAAGCTGTGACGCTCCGACTCCATTAAGGAAGCTGTAAGAAGGCGGCGGTGAAAGCTTTGGAGTGTAATAAGTGAAGAGATTCCTTTTGATCGATCGTTGTTTGTGGATAATAGCAGATGAAAGACCCCCTGTTGTGTCCTTTGTATTGTTAAGGAAGAGTGCCAAAACCTTTGAGAAAAGCGGCGACTGCGATCCTTAATTGGCTGATGGCAGCAGAGAACAAACAAGACTAGGCAGATCGAGCAGATATGGTTTAAAACCTTATACCAACTGAACTTTTTCTGCTGGACTCTGTTTGTGATTTTGCAGTGAAAGATTGGAAACAACGTGTGATACACAACATTTGGGGGGTGAGAAAGTTTTGGATGTCTTGATGGTAAGAGGAAGTTTTGAACAGATTAAGTGGATTAGAACGAACTGAGTCGGTGACAAACCACAAAAATCGGAGGTTTTTATATACTTAATCTTTTTCCTTTTTTTTTACCCTCTCTTTCATCTCCCCTCTGTCTAACCCCACTACTTCACCTCACTTTTGATTGCATATTGACTCTGCATTGTTGTTCCAGTTGTCAGAAAGCAAACAAAAAATCTACAAACTTTTGAACTTTGATTCTCTATTAACTCTACAACGCTGTTCCCTTACTGATAGACTATCAGAGATTGTCAGAGACTTCCTTAATCATAGAGACTCTCAGAGACTGAACTGTGAACTGTGACTCAGCGCTATTGCATCAGCCCAAGAAGAGAGAAAAAGAAAAGGAAAGAAAAAACATCCCTCAATATTATCTGCTCCTTATTAATTTCCTTCCCACTCCTGAATATTCCTGTCTACTGTTACTCTCCTTTTTCCAGTTACAGTTATCTTCCTTTTTTGAATACTCTATATGTGATTTGTTGCAATGTTGAGAATAACCCCTTGATTGTTTGATTTTTGAAAACATTTTTGAAAACATTCTACATTGATATATTGCCATTACATCTATATACTGTCATTGATAATACTTTATACTGTTATATTATCATCATTACTAGAGATCTATTGAATCTATGAATTAATTGGATTACTGAGCTAGATTTATTTACGGATTTATATCTAAACTAACAATTTATTTATTTATTGACCTATATACATATATGCTGATGTGTTAACCTATCTACTTACTATATACTTATTTACCTATCTATCAATATAAACACTACAATTTGTCAAACAACTGTATTTAACTATTATAACTATTAATTATTATATATTAATTGAAAGCTATTTTTCATTACCTATTAATTACTCAATTCTTCTAACCTACTCTAACCTTCTTGAATACCCATATCTAGAACATTAATAATACTTATTAGATATTGATATAGAACTGTATATTGACATTTTTGAGCCTTAAGAATTGGATTATAGAGCCTATTATAATATTATTATAAGCTATCCTACTATAAGTTTACTATAAGTTATTCTATTAAGAGTAATATAAATTAATAGTATCGAACATTTTGAGTATAAGCTAAACCCATATTTCTGTATCTCTTACTATACCCTGTCTGACTTTCTCATAAATATTCAAAATGTCATCTACTAATACAAATACAAGTACTAAAGCTTGGAAGAAGGCAGCACCTCAATCTTCAACTCCGACCATCCAGCGTAACTTAGAAAACTCTTCTACTGACAAAACATCAGCTGTACAATCAGACCAAGCTGCACCCATCACCCTAGCTTCCTTACAGGATATAATGATTAATATGCAGAAATCAATGGATCGGAAGTATGAATTAATGATGGAAAATATGGGTGCAATGAAGGAAGATATCAAGGAAGAGATCAAGAAAATTGACGATCGTGTTGGACAGCTTGATGAGAAGATAGCGATGATGCATGGAACCCTCACACAGAATGATGAAAAAATTCAAAAAATTGAGGAACAAAATGATAGAATGGAAACCAGGTTGCAATACACAGAAAGTAGGACAGAATACATCAATAAAAATCTGGAAGAGGCCATTTTAAATCTTGAGCTTGAGAAATCAGCATTCTTCTTGAGGTTCCAGAATATTAGCGAATCAAGTGAAGAGAACCTGCCTCAGATTATGTCAGAAATTCTTGCACCCATCACAAATAAAACCCCACAGGAAATGTATCAACAAATGGATGAAATTTACAGATTATCTACAAGTTACGCAAAAAGAAATCGCCTACCCAGGGAAGTACATATTAGATTCACTAAGCGTACTATAAGAGATGAAATCTACAATATGTCAAAGGAAAATCCTCCATCATATAAAGGAAAAGAGATCATAGTCCTTCGTCAAGTTCCTAGACGAGTGCGTGAAAAGCGGAAACCCTATCAAACCCTAGCTAATAAACTCAACAGAAACAAGATACCATTTAGATGGCTGACACCTGAGGGCATGCTTATCTCCTTAATTGACAAAAAATACAAAATAACTTCGACAGAAGATGCAAGGGACTTTTACGATCAAGTCATCAAAAAGGTAGATGAGGAATGTATTAGGGAGCAAGAATCAAAAGATAAATCTAGCCTGGATGAAATCAGCTCTGAAGACACTCTCGCAGATAAGGAAACTGGACTTAAATTAACGGAAGAATATGGCAGAGACGGCCCAACAACAAGATCTCAAGCGGAGGCGAGAAAGGAGAAAAGAAGAGAACCAGCAAACTAACTTACATCACAAAAAACCCTTACCGAATAATGAAATAAAACTATTTTCTATCAATATCAACGGCCTCAACTCTCCTAGTAAAAGGAAAAAAACATTCTACAAAATTGAACAACAAAAAGCAGATATAATCTGTCTCCAAGAAACGCATGTAAAAAAACAAGACCAATTAATCTTAAACCATCCCAAGCTTGGAGAAATCTTCTCATCCCTTGCTGAAGTCAAGAAAAGAGGAGTAGTACTATACATTAAACCTAAACTTAACCCTAAACTAATTTACACAGACGACAACGGACAGATATTAATAGTACAAATTACATCAGGAACAAAAAAAATACATATAATCGCAATCTATGCTCCCACAATAAATCAATCCACTTTTTATGCAAAGCTACATCAAAAAATCACGGAATTAAACTTAACAAATATAATAATAACAGGCGACTTCAATGCAATATTAGACAGGAAAAAGGATCATAAAAGCACTAAGCAAATGAAAAAGAGAAAACAACTACCGACAACTTTTGAACAACTTACAACTGAATTAGCACTAAAAGACATATGGCGTCACTTTAATCCAAACAATAGACAATATACTTTTTTCTCTTTTCCTCACAAGTCATGGTCCCGCATAGATATGGCCTGGGCTGATTTAGAATTTATCAATGAAGTAACAGACATACAAATACTTCCAAACTCCTGGGCAGATCATAACCCCATATTGTTGAAATGGAGAGATTCAACTAATAACCATTCAAGACGATGGACGATGAACCAAACAATATTTAAAGAAGAAAACTTTCAAAAAATGTTAAAACAACAATTGGGTGAGTTTCTCCAAATTAACAATGATGGTAACACTTCCACACAAAACCTATGGGACACAATGAAAGCCTATGTGCGAGGAACCTATATTGCATACCAAAATAAAAAGAAAAAACAGAAACAAAACAACCTATCCCCACTAAAAATAAAACTTCAGAACCTTGAAAAAACCCTACAAATGAAACCAGACAATGCCGAAATTTTAGGAGAATTGAATATTACAAAACATTACATAAACCTGCAAACTCAAGAAGAACTCTCACATAAACTAAGGATTGCCAAACAAAAGCACTTTGAATTTGCAAACAAACCTGGGCGATGGTTAGCCTCAAAACTCACTCACCAAAAAGCAGATAAAATTATAGAGGCATTATATGATCATACAGATGCTTTAAAAACAACACTCAGCGATAAAAAACAAATAATTAAATCTTTCTTTGAGGAATTATATAAAAAAGATGACGTAAATGAACAATTAATAAATAATCTATTCAAGAACTTAGAAAATACAGAAAAAATAAATAAGGAAGATCAGGATATGCTAAATGACAAAATAACATCAATGGAACTAACTAGTGCAATTACAAAACAAAAAAATAATAAAACTCCGGGCACAGACGGTATACCTGCCGAATTCTATAAACAATTTCAAGAAATTCTGGAGCCTATAATGTTACCCCTTGTTAATGAAATTCTCGAGGGTTCAAAACTTCCTTCCTCCTGGAACGAGGCCTACATAACTTTAATACCTAAAGATACACAAAATAGAGCTCACATTCAAAATTATCGTCCAATATCCCTGCTTAACTCAGATTATAAAATCTTTGCATCCATCATAGCCAAAAGATTTAAACGAATATTAACTGTTAGAATACACACAGACCAAAATGGCTTCCTTCCGGCAAGAAACATAACAACAAACACAAGGATTATTTTGGACTCTTTAGAATACTACGATAAAAACATAGATAAACCAGTAGCATTCCTATTCGTAGATCTACAGAAAGCTTTTGATAGTTTATACTGGCAATTCTTTACAACACAAATAGCGTCAATGCAATTTGGTAATAAATTTACAGAACTCATTAAAACTATATACTCAATACAAACAGCCAAAATACTGATAAACAATGATATGACAGAAACAATAAGTATAAAAAAAGGAGTGAGGCAGGGCTGTCCCTTAGCCCCCCTGATCTTTATCTTTGCACTAGAAGTTCTACTAAATAAAATAAGACACAATAAGGAAATCCAAGGATTAAAAATTAAAAATGAACACTATAAACTTCAAGCTTTTGCTGATGACATGGTGTTCATTGTACAAGACCCCTTAAAATCTGCACCTATCCTAATTAATGAAATAAATAAATTTGGAGAGATTGCTGGATTAAAAATTAATAGAGAAAAAACAAAAATGATAACAAAAAATATGACAAAAAAGCAGATATCGAAATTAGAAGAATCCACTAAAATAAAAACCGCCAAAAAAGTTAAATACTTAGGATTATGGATTACCGCAAACTGCAGCACTATCAAGAAAGACAATTACGATAAACTAATCAATGAAATGGACAAAGATTTTTGCAGATGGTTGAAACTCCCACTCTCTATAATGGGGAAAATTGCTGTAATTAAAAGCAATATACTTCCTAGATTTCTATACCTTTTCCAAACTGCACCCATTAAACTAAATAGGACCTTTTTCAAAAACTTACACAAAAAAATTCGCAAATTCATATGGACAAAAAAAAAAGGCCAGGATAAAACTTAAGGACCTACAAGACCATAGGTCAAGGGGTGGTTTTGGGTTACCAAACATGGAACTATACTACCATGCCTCAATTGTAAACCTACTGAAAGAATGGATAATACTTAAAAACTCTAGAATATTAACACTTGAAGGCTATGACCTTCAATCCGGATGGCACAAGTTTCTGATGACAGACATAGATAAAATACCAACATATTTCAGATCACATTACATCCGAAAAACCTTAATTAACACCTGGCACTTCATTAAAAAAAACCACTACCTCTGCATCCCAAAATGGATTTCACCAACAGAAGCCATTATATACCCGAATGCATTAACCCCTGATAAAATTATAACATACGACCAACTACTAAACGAAAATAATGAGCTAATTCCTAAGCAAAAACTCATGGAAAAAGGTATTAAAGTAGATTGGTTACACTACCTACAAATAAAATCAAAATATAATGAAGATAAGAACAAATCAGACTTCCAAAAAAATAACCCCCTCGATAAAATAATTTTTGGTCCACAAAAAAAGCAAATATCAAATATATACAATATCCTCCTTCAACACGATACTGTTGAAGAAATAGTTAAAGGATCTATGATAGCGTGGTCACAAAACTTTGGGTACACAATTTATTTAAACGAATGGGAAAAAATTTGGACTGCTAACTATAAACTAACGATGGCAACCTCATATAAGGAAAACCATTATAAAATGTTCTACAGATGGCACTTGCCACCTGCTAGACTTGCAAAAATGTATCCAAATCTATCACCATTATGTTGGAAATGCAGAGAAAAACCAGGTACATATTACCACATCTGGTGGACATGTGAAACCACCCAAAAATATTGGGAAAAAATTAAAACTATACTAGAACAAATTACCTCTCAGACTATCCATGCGAAACCCGAACTATTTCTACTAGGAATCACAAGACAAAATTTTAGTAAAGAAAACAGATATATTATAATCCATATTATCACAGCCGCACGGATTTTATATGCACAATTTTGGAAGCAAGAAAAAACCCCAACTACTCTATCACTCTTGATTAAAATAATGGAATGCGCAGAAATGTCCAAACTAACAATGGAACTGCAAAACAAGGATGAGACAGATTTCTACAAAGCTTGGGATAAATGGTACCTCTGGTTAAAAAAAAGGAATTATCTAAAAATTACCCATCAAGAAAAATATCCAACAAAAACAACTTGAAAAAATAGCAATTTACATCACAAATCATAACATCAAACTGAAACAACAAACTGTAAACATCGATCGACACGAATTCCAACTTTACAAAGAAAATAAACCCCTAAATGAATTATATATATTGGCACTAAAAACTACATTCAAAACATATCGATAAAGCCTTAGGGTAAAACACACCAACTACGAGCTCAAACTACAGGCCGCAAATCATGAAAGACCCAGCTCTAACGCTGGTTTCCGCTTCTCTATCCCTCCCCCCTTCTTTTCCCTATCCCCCTTCCTTCTATAACTACTTCCCTCCCTTCACAACCCCCTTCTCCCACTCCCTAATTACTACATAAGTAGAGTGTAAAAAATGTACAATATGCATATCTCTTTTGTCTTTCTGTATTTGGTTTTTATTGTATATATTTAATAAATTTATTTTCAAAAAAAAGAAAAGAAAAAAAAAGAAAAACGTGGTCAGCAAAGAATACACACAAAGAGTCAGAAAAATTCTCAAGCAAGCTCAGTGGAGGCATTACTATTGAGGCCATAAACACATGGGCTATACCTGTCATAAAATATACTGCTGGCATAATAAACTGGACACAAGCTGAACTGGACAATTTGGACAGAAAAACAAGAAAACTATGACCATTCACTATTCACTTCACCCTCGTAGCGATGTCGACAGTCTATATCTCGTTGACCTCTCAGCGGCTCTCAATACCATCGACCATGGTATCCTTCTGCACCGACTGGAGGGGTTGGGAGTGGGAGCCACCATCTTATGGTGGTTCTCCTCCTGCCTCTCCGGTCGGTCACAGTCGTTGTTAGTGGGGGATCAAAGTTGACCACTAGGTCCCACCCTTGTGGAGTTCCTCAGGGGTCGGTCTTCTCCCCCCTGCTGTTTAATATATACATGAAACCGCTGGGTGAGAGTGTCCAAGGGCATGGGGTGAGCTGTCATCAGTACACTGATGACACCCAGTGATACATCACCACCCCGTGTCTACTCGCTGAAGCACTGGAAGTGATGTGCCAGTGTCTGGAGGCTGTTAGGATCTGGATGGGAGCCAACAGGCTCAAAACTAACCCCAACAAGATGGAGTGGCTGTGTGTTTTGCCTCCTAAGGACAATCTCATATGTCCGCCCATCACCCTGGGGGGGGGGGATAGAAACATAGAAACATAGAAGTCTGACGGCAGAAAAAGACCTCCTGGTCCATCTAGTCTGCCCTTATACTATTTTCTGTATTTTATCTTACAATGGATATATGTTTATCCCAGGCATGTTTAAATTCAGTTACTGTGGATTTATCTACCACGTCTGCTGGAAGTTTGTTCGAAGGATCTACTACTCTTTCAGTAAAATAATATTTTCTCATGTTGCTTTTGATCTTTCCCCCAACTAACTTCAGATTGTGTCCCCTTGTCCTTGTGTTCACTTTCCTTGTTATATCTCTAGCTATGCAGCCAAGCATCCTACTTGCTTTTCCTACTGCCCAATCACACTGCTCACCCATTTGAGACTGTCAGAAATCACGACCCCTAAATCCTTCTCTTCTGAAGTTTTTGCTAACACAGAACTGCCAATGCAATACTCAGATTGAGGATTCCTTTTCCCCAAGTGCATATTTTACAGTTGGAAACATTAAACTGCAGTTTCCATTGCTTTGACCATTTATCTAGTAAAACTAAATCATTTACCATATTACAGACGTCTCCAGGAATATCAACCCTATTGCACACTTTAGAGTCATCGGCAAATAGGCAAACTGACAGGGTTTTGGACACAATACACTGACCTCACGATTGTGGAAAAGAAAAAAGTGTGGATGATTGATGTCGCCATACCAGGTGACGGTCAAATTGATGAGAAACAACAAGAAAAACGTAGCCGATATCATGATCTTAAAATTGAACTACAATGATTCTGGCATAAACCAGTACAGGTGGTCCCAGTAGTAATCAACACTTTGGGGGCTGTGCAGTGAAAGGCTACCAAAGTTTTTACTACCACACTGTGAGTGTGACTTATGCAGGACGCCCTGCATTTTCCTTCAATATCTTTCTGTGCAAATTGGGTGCTCTGGGGTGGAACTTCATTTTCATACCCCACTGTGTTCCCCCTCCTCCAGGCAGGCAGCAGCCCACCCCTGGTGCTCTGCCAAAAGACCTCAGCCAGCATTTGAAAACAGTAAACATTGACAAAACCATGATCTGTCAGTTGCAAAAGGCCACCGTACTTGGATCTGCGTGCATCATATGAAAATACATCACACAATCCTAGATGCTTGGGAAGTATTTTATTTGGGATAGTGTGATATGAAATCCAGCATGTCAATCTTGTTTGCTGTGTATCACTGTTTTTTGTGAATAAAATAACAACAACAACAACAACAACAACAACAACAACAACAGAGTTGTAAGGGACCTTGGAGGTCCTCTAGTCCAACCCCCTGCTTAGGCAGGAAACCCTACACCACTTCAGATAGATGGTTATCCAACATCTTCTTAAAAGGTTCCAGTGTGGGAGCAACCACAACTTCTGGAGGCAAGATGTCCCACTGATCAATTTTTGTAACTGACAGGAATTTTCTCCTTAGTTCTAAGATGCTTCTCTCCTTGTTTAGTCTCCACCCATTGCTTCTTATTCTACCTTCAGGTTCTTTGGGGAATAGATTGACTATTGGAACAAGGCTATCATGTCTCCCCTAATCCTTGTTTTCATTAAACCATTAAAAAAATTAAGGGGCTGCATAAAATGGCACTCGGACATGAAGGGATAAATGAGCAGATGAACTAGAAAGAGCTAGAGACATAGAAAACTACATTGAGAGATGGAGGGGCGACTGAGAGAGAGAGAGAAGCGACCGACTGCTTAGGTATCGCCACCAGGAAGAACATTCAGGCTCTAAGTAAACTGCAGTTGTACCCACACGGTTACCAAAAGTACAGAACAGAGAGAACTCGCTCGAGGCCATGGAGAGGACGGAAGGCGGAAACGAATGTGAGAAGCTGGATGGAAACCTGCAGACCAGAATTCTTTTTGGATATTGAGAGCAGCAACCGGGTGGTCTTTTTGGACACTAAGAGCAATGACCACTGAGAGAAGTGTCCGGGTGGCTCTCCGACGCTGAGGCCCAGACGCCGGCAGAGATGTAACCCCTGAGAGGAGCCTGGAGGTGGGGGATAATCTCAGTCATCAAGGGCTTGCCACCACCCTTATTCCCGGCCGTTTATTATGCTAGCTTGTAACACTGCAGGAATTATTGATTGATTGATTGATTGATTAGATTTCCATGCCGCCTTTCTCCTTAGATTCAGGGTGGCTCAAATCTAAATTAAAATACACTCTAAAAACCCCAATATTTAAAATTAATCATAGAAACATAGAAGACTGATGGCAGAAAAAGACCTCATGGTCCATCTAGTCTGCCCTTATACTATTTCCTGTATTTCATCTTACAATGGATCTATGTTTATCCCAGGCATGTTTAAATTCAGTTACTGTGGATTTACCAACCACGTCTGCTGGAAGTTTGCTCCAAGGATCTACTACTCTTTCAGTCAAATAATATTTTCTCACGTTGCTTTTGATCTTTCCCCCAACTAACTTCAGATTGTGTCCCCTTGTTCTTGTGTTCACTTTCCTATTAAAAACTATTTACAGCTCCCTTTTCATAAGCTTCCAGAAACTGATTTATCCTCATTGGTCGGGGACAGAAATCATCCACATCAGTTACATCTCTGTCCCCTTTACCTAGTTTAAATGCCTTTCCAAAAAAGTTCTGAATTCCTCACCGAGCACCTGGTACCTCTGTATGATGGATGCAAACCATCCCTCTTAAACAACTCCCTATTAGACCACCTACTGACATCATGACTTATGTAGCCAAAACCTTTAGCTTTACACCACTGCCTTAACCACACATTAAACTCTCTAATACAAGTTGTTTTATCCTCCTGGCCACAAACCGGTAACACCTCTGAGAAAGTCACTGAATCAGTTATTTTACCCAGCTCCACATTTAGACATTGAAAATCTCTTTTTACTACATTAACATTTCTCTGGCACAAATCATTTGTGCCAAGATGCACCACCACATCAACATTATTACCTTTACTCACAGGCTTGACAATGTTTGTAATCCACCTCCTGTCCCTGCTGGCAGTGGCCCCTGGGAGACACCTCATCACCTTCACCACGTCCTTACTCTGTCTCAAATCAACACCTCTAACAGTCGAATCACCCACAAGAAAATGTGTCCTCTTTTTATTTCTACTAACTGCACTTGATGGATTGGTGACACTATGCACCACATTTACAACAACTTCTCCTTTGAACATCCCCTCATTCTCCACCTGAGGGGCCTTGCTAATACCTACAACATCCTTACTATTTAAATCGGCAAGAACATTATAGGAATTGGATACAGAGAGACCAAAATTGCTATGTTTTTGTTCGACTGCACGTAATCTTCCGGAACTGACAGTTGTCCACACAGCCCTCCTCTTCGGGGGGCGCTGTGGAAGTGGAGGCTGCACACATGGCTGCATTACAGCACATGGCTGGGACAATCTTTCCACTTCTGTCTGCCAGCTACAAACTAAGGACTGCAATCTAGAGATCTCGCCATATAAACTAGATGTCCTTATGCAAAGAGGGCAGCACCCCAAGTTCCACAAGGTGCTATGGAACACAACAGCCAAACAAGTGTTACACTGCACCAAGCCAGTCATCTTAACAATATACAGTGATCCCCCGCTCATTGCGAGGGTTCCGTTCCAGGACCCCCCGCAACGAGCGGGTTTTCGCGAAGTAGCGCTGCGGAAGTAAAAACACCATCTGCGCATGTGCAGATGGTGTTTTTACTCCCACAGCGCTAGCGAGGAGCCGAAGATTGGGGGGCGGCGGGGCTGTTTTAAAATGTTGCCGCCGGCATGGGGGGCTTCCTAGCAGCCCCCCAAACCCGGGCTGGGGGTCTGGGGGTGCTGGCAAGCCCCCCATGCCGGCGGCGACATTTTAAAACAGCCGCGCCGCGCTGGCTGTCGGCGCTTTCGAGCTGAGTCCCGGAGCGAATTCGCTCCGGGACTCAGCTCAAAAGCGCCGACAGCCAGCGCCGGCGAACGGCTTCTCTGCGCTGGCTGTCGCCGCTTTCGAGCTGAGTCCCGGAGCGAATTCGCTCCGGGACTCAGCCCCAAAGCGCCGACAGCCAGCGCCGGCGAACGGCTTCTCCGCGCTGGCTGTCGCCGCTTTCGATCTGAGTCCCGGAGCGAATTCGCTCCGGGACTCAGCCCCAAAGCGCCGACAGCCAGCGCCGGCGAACGGCTTCTCCGCGCTGGCTGTCGCCGCTTTCGAGCTGAGTCCCGGAGCGAATTCGCTCCGGGACTCAGCCCCAAAGCGCCGACAGCCAGCGCCGGCGAACGGCTTCTCCGCGCTGGCTGTCGCCGCTTTCGAGCTGAGTCCCGGAGCGAATTCGCTCCGGGACTCAGCCCCAAAGCGCCGACAGCCAGCGCCGGCGAACGGCTTCTCCGCGCTGGCTGTCGCCGCTTTCGAGCTGAGTCCCGGAGCGAATTCGCTCCGGGACTCAGCTCAAAAGCGCCGACAGCCAGCGCCGGCGAACAGCTTCTCCGCGCTGGCTGTCGCCGCTTTCGAGCTGAGTCCCAGCGAGGCAGTGGGCTGGGAGCCGCAGGTGAAAGGAGCTCGGGCATCGGAGCGCAGCGCCAGGCATTGTTCTCCGGACCCCGCCCGCAGCCTGGAGAGGGAAAGGGCCGCCGCGGGGCTGAGCGGGCGGGGTCCGGAGAACAATGTCCGAGCTCCTTTCGCCTGCGGCTCCCAGCCCACCGCCTGTCTCCTGCTGCCCGGTTTAGCCAGGACACGAGCGGCGAAATGACTTGGAGGAATGTGAAGCTGAAACCGGCTTCACATTCCTCCAAGTCATTTCGCCGCTCGTGTCCTGGCTAAACCGGGCAGCAGGCGAAATGACTTGGAGGAATGTGGGGGGTGGGGGGGTGTCCCGGCCGGTTTCAGCTTCACATTCCTCCAAGTCATTTCGCCGCTCGTGTCCTGGCTAAACCGGGCAGCAGGAGACAGGCGGTGGGCTGGGAGCCGCAGGCGAAAGGAGCTCGGACATTGTTCTCCGGACCCCGCCTGCTCAGCCCCGCGGCGGCCCTTTCCCTCTCCAGGCTGCGGGCGGGGTCCGGAGAACAATGCCTGGCGCCGCGCTCCGATGCCCGAGCTCCTTTCACCTGCGGCTCCCAGCCCACCGCCTCGCTGGTTGGCTTCTCCTCCTGCTCAGCCTCGCCTCGGCCTTTGTGCGCGGCTTGTCCCGACAGCCCCCCACCCCAGCACTTTGAATCCAGCAGCTTCTGCTGGATACGGGCGGTGGGTGGGACGAGCGGCGCGGAAGCCAGGGGCTGTGGCAGCTCGCCCCCCCATCGCCCGTATCCAGCAGAAGCGGCGGGATTCAAAGGGATTCAAGGCTAACTTCTGCGCTTGGCTTGAGGACTCAGCTGGGAAGCGGCACGGGTGTTTTAAAAGGTCTCCGCCGGCATGGGGGGCTTCCTACCCCCCCCGAACCCCCAACCCGGGTTTGGGGGGGTGCTAAGAAGCCCCCCATGCCGGCGGAGACCTTTTAAAACACCCATGCCGCTTCCCAACTGAGTCCCGAAGCCAAACGAACCCAGGTGGCCGGGCGAGCAGCGAGCAAATGGCGGGTGGCCGGGCGAAGGGCGGGGCGAACGGAGGGCGAGCGGGGTGCTGGGGGGGGGGCTTCTCGCCCTCCCGCCAGCAAGAGGGGAAAGACCCAGGGAAGCCGCCCAGCAGCTGATCTGCCCGGCGGGGAACACCATCTATGCATGTGTGGCCATAGGAAAAAAGGGCGCACATGCGCAGATGGTGTTTTTACTTCCGGGTTGAAAAATCGCGATGTAGCCCATTCGCAATGGTCGGGGACGCAATAACCGGGGGATCACTGTATTGAAATACAAGTACTTAGCAAGAAAATCAACACCCCCTATTGCTACCAAACTTTGTTGATTTTGGTTTATAGTTATATGATTCAAAAAATACAAAATGTAGAGAGCACTACCTTTCTCTCCTGTATCTCTGTGATCTGAAAGTGCAATTTAAAATGGCTTTACCCTCCTTTTTATACTTCCCAGTCTAGCCCCACTCCAGCCTAATCTGAGTGGTCTGTGCTTGAACACAAACTGCCAATAAAATTGTCCCCTTACAGCTTGAACACAAACTGCCAATAAAATTGTCCCTTACAGCTTGAACACAAACTGCCAATAAAATTGTCCCCTACAGCCAGTAATATCTCCCCCACCTCCTTGAATTCAAAAAATACAAAAATACAAAATGTAGAGAGCACTACCTTTCTCTCCTGTATCTCTGTGATTCATCCCATCAGCACACATTTAGTCATTGGCTGAGTCTAGATATTAAGGCTCAATAGCCCCAGGCCTGTCAGCAGAGGTGAGGTTTTAAAACTTGTGGATGGCGGAGAGAGTGGGGGGCATCTCTGCAAGCAGTTTGTTCCAAAGGGCTGGGGCCGCCACAGAGAAGGTTCTTCCCCTAAGCTCTGCCAGAGGGCATTGTCTGGATGATGGGACCTGGAGAAGGCCGACTCTGTGGGACCTGACCAGCCGCTGGGATACATGAAGCTGAAAGTGGTCCCGCAGGTAATCTGGTCTGATGTCATGTAAGGCTTTATAGGTCATAACCAACACTTTGAATGGCGTTCAGAGACTAATCGGCAGTCAATACAGCTACCGGAGTGCTGTAGTGACATGGGCATATCTCAGAAGGCCCATGATTGTTCGTGCAGCTGCATTTTGTACTACTTGCAGTCTTCGAACAGTCTTCAAAGGTAGCCCCATGTAGAGGGCATTGAAGTAGTCAAACCTTGCTTGAGGTGATAAAGGTGTGAGTGACTGTGAGTAGAGACTCCGTGTCCAAATAGGGCCGCAACTGGTGCACCAGGCAGACCAGGGCAAACTTCACCCTCACCACAGTTGAAAGATGGTGTACTAAGCTCAGCTGTGGATCGATGAGGTCGCCCAAGTTGCAGCCTCTCTCTGAGGGGGTCAAGATCTTTTCCTCCCCAGTGTAATGGATGGACAGATGTGATTGTCCTTGGGAGGTAAAACCCACGACCACTCCATCTTGTCGGGATTGAACTTGAGCCTATTAACACCTGTCTAAACCATAACAGTCTCCAGACACTGGCCCATCACTTCCGCTGCTTCGCTGAGTTGACACGGTGGAGATGTATAGCTGAGTATCATCAGCATACTGATGATAACTCACCCTGTGTTGTTGGATGATTTCACCCAGTGATTTCATGTAGATATTAAACAGCAGGGGGGAGAGGACCGACCCCTGAGGAACCCCACAAGGGAGAGACCTAGGAGTCAACTCTGACACCCTGCCGACACCAACTGCGACTAACTGGAGAGGTAGGAGGAGAACCACCACAGTACGGCGCCCCCCACTCCCAACCCCTCCAGCCAGCAGAGAAAGATACCATGGTTGATAGTACTGAAAGCCACTGAGAGGTCAAGAAGCACCAGGCTGTAGGAATGAACCCTATCCTGGGTCCACCAGAGATCATCCATCAGAGTGACCAAAGTAGTTTCAGTGCTGTAACTGGGCCTGAAACCGGACCATTGAGGGTCCAGATAATTGGTTTCATCCAATTATGTGCATTACCACAAGAAATAACTACAAGAGTTTCTGGAGCAAGAAGGGCCTTGGGGACAATATTCCCTACATGGCACAGGACCAGATTATCTCCGAATCCCAGCATCCAGTGAGGTCCCACAGTTGGTCTTCACAGGATCCCGCCGAACAGACAATGTCAGCTGGTGGGGCCTAAGGGAGGAGCCTTCTCTGTGGGGGCCCCCAGCCCTTTGGAACCAGCTCCCCCCAGAGATTCGCACTGCCTCCACCCTCCTTGCTTTCCGAAAAAGTTTGAAAACTCATATTTGCCGCCAGGCCTGAGGCCATTAAATCTCTCCCCCCTCTAACCAATGAATATAATTAGAATGATCTATTGATTTAGTGAATGATAATTGAATGTTTCTAAGTTTTTAGGATGTTTTTAAGTCTTTTAACTGTAATTAATTGGATCAAATTGTTTTGTTATGTAGTCTATGTTTGTTATGAGCCACCCCAAGTCCACAGAGTCCACAGACAGGGGCGGCATACAAATCCAATTAATAAATAAATATTTGAAGGACATTAACTAAAGGCCTTGGTCTAGGTATGCACATTATAAAAACTGGCACCCCCACCACGGGTGTTCTCATCTCTACTTCAGGCCTGGAATTGGAACTTAGTACATCAACTGATCAGGTTCCCCTTTTTATTATATTTTGCATAGTCCTGTGTGGATTCTATTGACTCTGTTGAGTAACTGGACTTTCATCTTTAGCAATAGGCTCCCCCAATTCTGTCAAACCACGGAAAGACAGTGATCTCAATCAATCAACACTGTGTCCACAGAACTCTGCCTAAGGGCAGTTTGTACTCTTAAATCCCCTGGACAATATCTTCGCATCACGCTGTTCTAGGAAGGTGCACAACCTTCTCAGGGACTCTTCTCATCCTGCTTAGATTATTTTTGGACTATTGCCTTCTGGCAGAAGATACAGAACAAGTATAACTAGGACCACAAGTTTTCGGAATAGTTTTATTTTATTTTTAATAAATTTTATTGACAAATGCACAATACAAAACAGAAATCAAAAACAGGTTTAAACACATTTGAAGGAAAAAGAAAAAAATACAAAAAGTGAAAAATAAGAAGACGTTTAAAATGACAAAAGTAAATAAAGTAACAATTCTAGAGATATTTTGCTCTCTCCTTCTTTCCTTATTATATTTTGCAAATTTGCAATATAATATTTAGCTTGCAGATTGCCATATCTATATTTTTCACGCTTTCCTAATTTAACTATGCTTCTTAATAATGAACAGAAATTTTTAATATCTCTTTCCATTTTAAAGTTATAATAAAAAGATATGATAAAACTTTAAAAGTATAGAAAAAGTAATAATCTTAATAAAAAAGGAGAACAGTATATAATTTTAAAGTTATTTTATGAATGTGTTTTTTCGTCTCTTATAGATAAACCATTTATTAACTCTGCTAATTTACCCCCCAAAAAGGCTAACAAAACAATTCTAGTCTATAAATATTATGGCATGACTAGGCTAAGGAAAAAAGGTCTTAATTTTAATTTCGGTAAAATTCCTTTTTGCGATGTGGGCAAAAGCTAGTTGTTTGCAGCCAATTATACCATTTCTGAATACAGTAGTTTTTAATCCCATAGCTATAATCACACTTAACAAAGAACTTTTTTTTTTGAAATATATTTTTATTGATTTTTATAAAATGGTTACATAAAAAACAAACATAAAACAGTGCACAGTGCATGTGCCCATCACCTAACAGACAAAAAAAAAAACCCCTCACCACCACCACCCATTACAAGGGGTTCAAAATTTACTAGTTTGTTTATATATATTTCCTTGGCTCTACCTTGCATTAGATATTACTAAAAGAGTGATTGCAGTTTATTTTTCACATTTACATCACAGATTCTACTCAACATATAACCTTTCACCTTATTCCATCGTACCATCAGCTTCTCCAGTTTGTTTTCATCAAAATTTTTAATCTTATTTCCATAATTTCAAAATGTATGTGATCCACCATGTACCAGTACCAATTCTGTAATGTCCATTTTATAGATTCTTTCCAACCCAATACCACTACTGCTTGAGCACTTTCCAATGCTGCGGTTTTTATTTCTTTGAATTCTCCTAGTTCTCTTTGTTTAATTAAAATCGCTATTTCTTTTGTAATTGTCCAATTAATATTTAACATTTTATTAATTTCGTTCTGCACTTCCTTCCAAAATGTCTGAATTTCTACACACTCCCAGAACATATGCATAAAGATTCCCTTCTTTTGGCAACCATGCGAACAATTACCCTTCTCTTTCCCCTGGAAGTGTGCAAGTTGTGCCGGTGTATAGTACCATTTGTGTAAGATTTTCCTTCTCATCTCTTTAACTCTTGTATTTTTAATCTTATGTATATTTTCTACTATTTCTTTCATTTCACTTTCATCTATTTGTAAATCATTTTGCCAACATCTTGTCAAACTTTTTATTACTTCCTCTTCCACTTGCAATAACATTCTATATATGTTACTAGCTTGAGCTTTTGTATCATTGATCTTTTCTTTTATTATTTTTTCTAAACAATTTTCTTCTCGCAAGAAAGCTTCTTTATTCTCACTTTTATTTAAGTATTTACTTATTGCATTAATCTGCAGCCATTTCTGTTGACCAAGCCACCATTCCAACCGAGTTCTGCTAACTCTCCCGTCCTTCTCATATAATTGTTCAATTCTCATTATCCCTTTGCTATTTAATACTTTTATAATTCTGCTTAAATTAACATCATTACCTGTATTCAATATGTGTAACGTTGATAATTTTGAATTTCTAGTTCCACATTTTCCCTGCCATTTGGACCATATTTCTAAGCTTGCTTTCAGAGGGTCGGTTAAA
Source organism: Erythrolamprus reginae (assembly GCF_031021105.1). Taxonomy (NCBI): domain Eukaryota; kingdom Metazoa; phylum Chordata; class Lepidosauria; order Squamata; family Dipsadidae; genus Erythrolamprus; species Erythrolamprus reginae. Next base: position 1,529,396 of record NC_091952.1, on the reverse strand, counting down.
TTATTGATTTCTATTCTACTCCATTTTTTAAATAATAGCTCTTTATTATTTATATTATTAATTTCCTTTTCCAATTTCACCCACTTCTTTTCCCCCCATAACTGTAATTCCATTAATCTTTCTATTTGAAACGCTTCTCTATATAGTACTAAGCACGGGCTCCCCCACCCCCCTCTTTCTCTTGGGCAAACTGCCATTTTTTTCTTATTCTAGGCATTTTGTTTCCTTCAATCCAAGAATTTAATTTACTATCCCATTCTCTCAATTTTGCACCAGGAAAAGTACCTGGTAAAACCTGAAATAAATACATCATTTTTGGTATTATCATCATTTTATGGGCTCTAATCTTGGCAATTCTTCTCAACCTTTTTTCCCTCCAATTTTTTATCTGCTTTTGAATTCTCTTCCATATTAAATTATAGTTGGCCGTCACAATTTTCATAGGATTCTTAAACAACCAAATTCCTAGATATTTCATTTTTTTGCATCCTAGTTTCAATCCTGATACTTTTTGTATCTCAATTTGCTCTTTAGGGCCTATATTTAAACAAATTATCTCTGATTTCTCTATATTAACCATAAGTCCCAATTGGTCTTTGAATTCCTGGAGCAAGATCATTATTCTTTTCATCATTTCAATTGGGGTTTCAGACAACACTATAGCATCATTTTAATTCAAGTTTTCCTATTTGATAACCTCTCCATTCCTTGTCATTTCTAATTTTATTTGCTAAAACCTCAATTGCCAATGCGAATAACATTGGGGATAGTGGACAACCCTGCTTAGTTCCATTCTGAATTTTAATCTTCTCTGTTCTGTTGCCATTTACTCTAATATAAGCTATATTATCCTTATAAATTGTTTCTATAATTCTACAAAATGAATCTCCCATATTTAAATCTTTACAAAATTGAAACAAGTAATCATGGTTAACTTTATCAAAAGCTTTGTACACATCTAACTTTAAAATACCTAATTTTCTTTTGGTAGTGGTAGCATGGTGTATCACATTAACGACGTTTCTAATTGGTTCATAAATCTTTCTTCCTTTAACAAATCCATATTGGTCTTCTCCAATTATTTTTGGTAAGATATTCTCTACCCTGTTTGCCAATATTTTCATAAATATTTTGTAATCCTGGTTAAGTAAGCTGATAGGGCGATAGGAACTTGGGTCCATTAAATCACAATCCGGCTTTGGGATACTTATAATTTCTGAAATTTTCCACGACTGTGGGGTTTCAAAAGTCTCAAATACATTATTAAACAATTTTTCCAGATGCGGTAATAATTCATTCTTATAAGTCTTATAATATTCACCAGTAAAACCATCTGGGCCTGGGGCTTTAGCAGGTTTCAACCCTTTAATAACTCTAGATATCTCATCATTTGTTATTTTTGCATTTAAAATTTGTCTATCTTCTTCCATTAATTTCTCATTAACCTCTATCGTTTGCATTGTAATATGTTCTTTTTTGTATAAATTCCCATAAAAATCACTCATTATTTTTTCCATTTCTGTATTACTACGTTTTATTGCACCTTCCTTATCCTTTAAAGCAGAGATATGGGATTTCTCCTTTCTTTTTTTCAAATAATGTACCATTTGTTTCATTGATTTGTTCCCCCAACCCATAATTCTCTGTTTTACAATCATCTTCATTTTATTACATCTCTCTTCCTCAAGAGATTGTAATTTCTTTTTCTTAAATAATAATAATATATTCCAAGCTCTATTTCTTGTAGTTTTCAAAGTCTCTTGAATTAAATCTATCTCTTTTAATAGACTTTCTCTTTCAGCTTCCCAGGATTTTCTAATAAAAGCTTCGGTGCTAATACAATTACCTCTCATAACAGCCTTGAGTGTATCCCAAACTATTGTTTGCTTGGTTTCTCCTGTTTCGTTAATACTAAAGAATTCACTCAATTCCTTTTGTAATTTGAGTCTATTTTTCTCACTAGCCGAAACCACAGGGTTATATCTCCAAATCCTTTGTTGCCTACTAACATCCATTTCAATCACTGCTAACAGTGGAGCATGATCTGATAACCAAATGCTTTTAACTTCTGCTTTTTTAAGATGTACCTCCCCTGTTTTGTTCATTAATATATAATCAATGCAACTAAATTTATTGTGTCTTGCCGAATAAAATGTATCCCTGTTTACTGTGTTTTCATGGAGGTCCAACATATTAATTTTATTTAAATGTAACTTTTTCTTTTCTCCCCTCCCTGCTGTTAATTCCAAGTTGAAATCGCCTGCTAAAATCACTGTGCCTTCCGCAAAATTGTCTAATTTATGCTTTACATTCATTATAAATTGTTTTGCATTTGCATTGGGGGCATAGATTACTGCTAAAGTTACTGCCTTATTATTTATTTTCCCCTTAATAAATAGCATTCTGCCCTCTTTGTCTCTTTTAATAGTAATTAATTGAAATAATACTCTTTGCTTAATCAAGATGGCGACTCCTCTGCTTTTTGCCGTCCCTCTCGACTCATAGACCCGTTGCCACTCGCTATTGGTAACTAATTTATCTGATCTTTTCCTCCCTTTATGAGTTTTCTGATAAAAATAAGATATCAGCTCTACTATCCCTAGCCACCTTCATAATTCTATAACGTTTTTTCTGTGATGAAAGACCATTTACATTTAATAACAATATCACTGTTTCACCCATTTTACATAGTTTTAAGTGTGTTTCCCCCTCCTGCAAAACAGAGCCTGTTGGAAAAGTATTTGTTAATTGTCTTGAACCCCCACCCTAGTGCCCCTTCCCTTGCACCCCCCCCTAAGGGGAGGCAACGAAAAGAATTTTCGTTATCCAAGAGGCACTCCTGAATTTGCGTTCCACTAGAGACCTCCCCCATCTCTCCCCTTTTAATGCAGTAAAGAAAGACCCCCCTCCTTCCCTCTTTATCCCTTGTTAGTTAGCGTAGAGTACACAAAGAAGAAGTTAATTAGTTGAGAACAATAATACCATGTTGGCAGATCAGCTCAGTTCAGTTCATTATTTCTTCTTCTGACGCGTGATTCTTGGTTCTTCTTTTTTTCCCTTTTCTTGGAGTAAATCAAGTTCCTTTTGTAGAGCTGCAATTTTTTCATTTTTTCTTTGTTCTGCTGCGCGAGTTGGTTGGAATGTAAACAGATCATCTTCTCCTCTTCCATCTCTTCCATCTCCTACTGCTGGCTTGCCCTTCGCTGTTGATGCCTGGAAATTTACATTCGAATTGATCCCCAGCTGTTGGAGCAGTTTCTCCCCCTCATCCAGGGATCTTGCCTGAAAAACTTTGGAATCTTTAAAGACAATTATTGTAGCAGGATAACGCCATGTGAAACGGATTCCTCCTTCATATAGTTGGGACGTGATGCCTCTCATTTGGTTTCTCATCTTGAGTGTTTCTGCAGACAAGTCTTTTAAAACGCGTATTGGAGTGGCTTTATAATGTAAGTTTGGAATCTGCTTTAGTTCTCTGAAAATTTCTGCTGCTCTGCTTTCCGAAATAAATCTCACGATAACATCCTTTTGATCTCCTTGACTCCGAGAACCAAATGCCCAATGTGCTCTTTCATATTCACCTGGGTCACATTTAATGTTGTTTTCACCAAACCATTGATGAATTGCTTGGATAAGACGTTTACCCTCAGCAAAATCTTGTTTAAATCCCCTCAAGCGCAGATTGGCTCTTCTTTGTCTGTCTTCCAAATTGTTTATGCGTAGTTCCTGGCGACTTTTCCCCTCCTCCAGTTTCACAATTCTCTGATCTTGTGTTTTCGACTGCTCTTTTAAATCTGCTACGCCCGCACCAACGACAGCTATTTCCTTCTGCATCTCTTTGAGTAGCTGCCACATATTAGCAAATGCCGTTAACAGTGAATCCATTTTTCCCTCCAGATCCGTAGTAGTCGCCATCTTTCCTTTGTTCTCGCTTTTTCCCCTACTCACGTTTAGAACTGCAGCTTGCTCCTTCTTTGCTTCTTATTTGTAAAGTTTTCAAAAAACTCCGTTCAATCCGCTCCCCCTCAATCCGCTTTTCACCAAGCTAGAGAGGGTTGTCAGGGAGCTCTCTGTAGATGTGCCTATCTATTCCGGCGCATGCGCAAATCCCACTTAACAAAGAACTAAAGGATCACCAACAGTGACAGTATTACTTGGTCTGTTGTGTAGATATTTGGGGGGTTCAGGGTGGGGAATTTGTGGTGGGTGGGGCATGATTCTTGGGATTGTTACATGTTATCTATCTATCTATCTATCTATCTATCTATCTATCTATCTATCTATCTATCTACTGTATATACTCGACTATAAGTCACTCCGATTATAAGTCGAGGCACCTACTTTTGCCACATAAACTGGGAAAATATTGACTCCAGTATAAGTCGAGGGTGGAAATTGCAGCGGCTACTGGTAACTTATAAAAATGGAAAACAATAAAATTACATCAATTGAGGCATCAGTAGATTAAATGTTTTAGAATATTTATTTCAAAGAAAACCAGTAAACTAGCTTAGTAAGTTTAAAAGAGGGTAAACAAGTATATGTCCCCCCCAAGGCAGATATAGGCAAAAAAAATGCAAGTACTTACCAATGTTCCCTCTATTTTTTTTCCGGTGTGGGCAGAAAAGTATAGTGTCTGAGCGGCATTCCCTTTGGGACTGGGCGGCATAGATAGATAGATTAGATAGATGGATGGATGGATGGATGGATGGATGGATGATAGATAGATAGATAGATAGATAGATAGATAGATAGATAGATAGATAGATAGATGGAGATAGATAGATGATAGAACTCTTGAACCATTTCCAAAAACAGGTGAGGGCTGGGGTTTTTTTCCTCTGTTATTGTTTGGGTGCTTTTTACCATATGCTTTAAATCAAGAGTCTCTTCTCTCTCTCTCTTTTGTTTCTCTCTCTTTCCTCTAATTCTCTGCCTCAATCATTTTCTCATTTCTCTTTTTTTTCTTCCCTTTTTGCTCTCATTTTTCTCTCTCTCTTCCTTCCTCTCTTCTCTCTCTCTCTTGCTTTCTCTCTCTTTCTCCCCCTCTTCTCTCTCCCCTCCTTGCCCCCTCTTTCTCTCTCCCCCTCTTTCTCCCCTCTCTTGCCCCCTCTTTCTCTCTCCCCCTCTTTCTCCCCTCTCTTGCCCCCTCTTTCTCTCTCCCCCTCTTTCTCTCCTCTCTTGCCCCCTCTTTCTCTCTCCCCCTTTCTCCCCTCTCTTGCCCCCCTTTCTCTCTCTCCCACCTTTCTCTCTCCACCCTCTTCCTACCTGTTTAACAGTGGCTGGTTCCGTCTTGCTGCAGGCTGCCGCCATCCTGTACTGGGATTGTGGTGGAGGGGACCCGTGGGCGGGCAGCCTCCAGCACAGCGGCGGGAGAGGAAACGAAGCTTGTGCTTCAGCCACACCGGGGCAGAGTGGGCCGAGGCCGGGCCCATCGCCCCCGGCTGCAGGGGGCAGCCCCAGCGCAGCAGCGGGGGAGGAAGAGGCGGAAGGCGGCTGCCCAGGGAAGTGATGCGTTTGAAAAATTTTTACTCTTCTTAAATATATACATTTTAATATCTCTTTGAAATCTAGACTGCATCTGAATATATTGCCACCAATCTTGTTTGTTTGTTTATTCTTTGTCCAATACACAATACATATAGAAAAGAATAGACATTGAGTAATATATATAAAGATAATATGTAAAATAGAACGGAAAATATGAGAGAAATAAAATATATATGATATAGGAGATAAAGGAAAGACAATTGGACAGGGGACGTTTGGCACACCAGTGCACTTATGTATGCCCCTTGCTGGCCTCTTAGGAACCTGGAGAGGTCAATCGTGGAGAGTCTAAGGGAGAAATGTTGGGGGTTAGGGGTTGACACAATTGAGTCCGGTAATGAGTTTCACACTTCGACAACTCGATAGTTAAAGTCATGTTTTTTACAGTCAAGTTTGGAGCGGTTAATATTAAGTTTGAATCTGTTGCGTGCTCTTGTGTTGTTGCGGTTGAAGCTGAAGTAGTCATTGACCAGTGGGACGTTGCAGCATATGATCTTGTGGGCAATACTTAAATCTATTTTTATCCCCTCTTCCTGTAATTTATGTCTTAGTTTTAGTTTCATTTGATCATCTATTAATTCTTTATATTTTAATATCTTCCTTTCCTGCATCAAATTGGGGTGGCAAATTGCATCTAATGGAGAGATCCAATCAGGGATGGTTAAAAAATGGTCTTTATATCTTTCCAAACTATAATGTCGGTGCTTTCTTATTATATGTTTTTTAAAATAAGAGTGTGTTTTATCCTTATCATACCAAATAAAGGCATGCCAATCAAGCATAAGATTGTAACCTTCTAAGTTTAATATTCTTCTGTTTTCTAATGTTATCCAATCTTTAATCCCAGTTAAGGCGGCAGCCTGATAGTATAATTTTCAGTTAGGTAGTATAAAGCCTCCTTTTTCTTTTATATCTTCTAATATACTTAATTTTATTCTCACCTTCTTACCTTGCCAAAGAAATGTCCTAATTATTGTTGTTAAATCCTTAAAAAATCCCCCCCCCCGGTAAAACCTGAAATAAAAACAGTATCTTAGGTAAAACATTCATCTTAATTGTTGAAATTCTCCCAATGAAGGATAATTTCAAATTATTCCATATTTCTAAATCTTTTTTAATTTCATCAATCAGTTTTATATAATTATCATTTTTTAAGGATATAGTCTTAGATGTAATCCAGATTCCAAAGTACTTTACTTTCTTAGCTATCTAAATATGTTAAAAGGGTTAATTAAATATGTTAAAGGGTAAAATAGGGTTCAGGAGGAAAGTGTTTTTAATAGGAAAGTGAACACAAGAACAAGGGGACACAATCTGAAGTTAGGTGGGGGAAAGATCAAAGGCAACATGAGAAAATATTATTTTACTGAAAGAGTAGTAGATGCTTGGAACAAACTTCCAGCAGTCGTGGTTGGTAAATCCACAGTAACCGAATTTAAACATGCCTGGGATAAACATATATCCATTGTAAGATAAAATACAGGAAATAGTATAAGGGCAGACTAGATGGACCATGAGGTCTTTTTCTGCCGTCAGTCTTCTATGTTTCTATGTTTCTATCTTCATGTCTGCAATATATTCTAATTGTCTTTTCTGTGATTCTGTCATATTTTTAACTACTAATTGTGTCTTATTTCTATTTATTTTTAAGCCTGCAACTTTACCGTATTCTTCTATCATTTCAATCAAATTAGGTACTGTTGTTATAGGATTTTCAGGTCATAACCAACACATTGAATTGTGACCGGAAACTGATTGGCAACCAATGCAAACTGCGGAGTGTTGGTGTAACATGGGCATACCTAGGGAAGCCCATGATTGCTCTCGCAGCTGCATTCTGCACGATCTGAAGTTTCTGAACACTTTTCAAAGGTCGCCCCATGTAGAGAGCGTTACAGTAGTCGAGCCTCCAGGTGATGAGGGCATGAGTGACTGTGAGCAGTGACTCCTGGTCCAAATAAGGCCACAACTGGTGCACCAGGCGAACCTGGGCAAACGCCCCCCTCGCCACAGCTGAAAGATAGTTTTCTAAAGTTAGCTGTGGATCGGGGAGGACGCCCAAGTTGCGGACCCTCTCTGAGGGGGTCAGTAGTTCCCCCCCCAGGGTGATGGACGGACAGATGGAATTGTCCTTGGGAGGCAAAACCCACAGCCACTCCGTCTTATCCGGGTTGAGTTTGAGTCTGTTGACACCCAGACAGGCCCCAACAGCCTCCAGGCACCGGCACATCACTTCCACTGCTTCACTGACTGGACATGGGGTGGAGATGTAAAGCTGGGTATCATCGGCATATTGATGATACCTCACCCCATGCCCTTGGATGATCTCACCCAGCGGTTTCATGTAGATATTAAATAGCAGAGGGGAGAGGACTGACCCCTGAGGCACCCCACAAGGGAGAGACCTCGAGGTCGACCTCTGACCCCCCACTAACACCGACTGTGACCGACTGGAGAGGTAGGAGGAGAACAACTGAAGAACCGTGCCTCCCACTCCCAACCCCTCCAGCTGGCACAGAAGGATACCATGGTCAATGGTATCAAAAGCCGCTGAGAGGTCAAGAAGCACCAGGACAGAGGACAAGCCCCTGTCCCGGCCCTGCCAGAGATCATATTTCCGGAGCCCTCCTGGCACCCACACTGGGGAACCTGAATCTGTGTTTCCCACCCAGCTGAAAGTTCACATCTTTTGTCCCCTCACCCACAAACCTGTCACGTTGCCCACTCAGGTTGTGCCAGCATGGCAAGTCTTTCCTCTGCTTCCGCCCAGGGGTTGGGTATAGGATGGCCTTGAACCCCTCGAAGAAAGGATGCTTTGTGGCTGCATCTGCTCCCTCCTGAAAACCCCCCCTCCCAAGTTCCCATCAACCTCAGGCTTCTGTAGATAGTGTGGCAAGCTGTTCATTTATCCCCAACTTCTGCAGTGGTTTGACATATAAATCTTTTTGGGTGAGAAGAGAAACATCTTCTTCTTCCTCAGATAACAGTCGAGTGCATTGGTAGAAACCAGTGGGTAGTGGTACACATGTCTACCCCAGAGGTGGGTTCCTCCCAGTTTGGACCAGTTTGTGCAAACTAGGAGCAACCCACTGGTGATGTCACAATGACGTCATGGAACTGAGCCGGGGTGGCACAGCAGGTACTGCAAGCCACTGAAGCTGACTTGTAGATCTGAAGGTCAGCGGTTCAAATCTCATCACTGGCTCAAGGTTGACTCAGCCTTCCATCCTTCCGAGGTGGGTCAAATGAGGACCCAGATTGTGGGGGCGATAGCCTAGCTCTGTTAAAAAATTGCTATTGCTAACAGGTTGTAAGCCGCCCTGAGTCTAAGGAGAAGTGCGGCATAAAAATTGAATAAACAAATAAACAAATAAATAAACAAACAAACAAACAAATAAATAAATAAATAAGTGGGTGGGTGGGTGGGTGGATGGATGGATGGATGGATGGATGGATGAATAAATGAATAAATGAATGAATAAATGAATAAATGAATAAATGAATGAATAAATGAACGAACGAACGAACGAACGAACGAACAAACAAACAAACAAACAAACAAACAAACAAACAAACAAACAAACAAACAAACAAACAAACAAACTGGTTCAGTCAGTGCTGGTCCATGGAAATCACCATCTTTTAAAAATATATGGGGGGGGGGGGGTTGGCAGGGAATTTTCTTCTGGGTTTTGTCCTTCTGTTTCCGGTACAACACACACATCTCCATCTTCCTCTGAGACATTTTAATTTGATTTTCTGCATTTTTCAGATGGCTGACTGGATAGTTCCTGTTGCTTAAGATCCCAATTCTGCTGCTGCATTGAGTCAAGATGACCAGCCTTCCCCTAAATTTGCATCTTTCTTTCTTGGGACCCTCCCCCATTTCTGTCCCTTATTCAGCTGACACCCAACCACCATCTCCAGAACCTCCCCAGAAGAAGCCCCACCAACCCAGAGGGTCCAGACTGGGCTCTTTGGCTTCCCTTCCCTGGGGGAGAACTCTGACCATATGAGCCCATTTCTGCAAAATCTACCTGGCCGGTCCTGGCCGGAGATGGGGGTCAGCTCTGCCCAGAGGGTGAAGAGTCCCATCAGGAGAAGAAGGCCTCCAGAAGACATGGTGATGCCGTCTGTCCCACACTTGGGCTGCTGCCTCTATTTATTCTCCCAGTTGGGAATTTTCACACCTGCTGATACCAGTGAATTAGGATGACTTCATGCACCGAGAATCCAAATTCCTTCCTCTTTCACAAGATGGGTGAGAAAAGAGGTGCAGAATCTGAGAGTGGAATTGTCTTGTCAGTTTGGGAGAGTTCTGGCAGCTCCTGGGTGTCTCCGTGGATAGAATGGGATGGGATGGGAGGAATAGAACAGAACAGAACAGAATAGAATAACAGAGTTGAAAGGGAAGTTGGAGGTCTTCTAGTCCAGGCCCCTGTCCAAGTAAAAGACTCCATACCAAGGGTAGGCAAAGTTGTCTCTTCTATGACATCTGGACTTCAACTGCCAGAATTCATGAGCTAGCATAATTGGCTCAGGAATTCTGGGAGTTGAAGTCCACTAGTCATAGTAGAGCCAACTTTGCCTACCCCTGCTCTATACCATTTGAGAAAAATAGCTGTTCAGTCTCTTCTTATAAACCTCCAGTGATGGTGCCTCCACAATTTCTGAAGACAAGCTCTTCCACTGGTTTATTGGTCTCACTGTTAGAACGTTTTTCCTTAATTCCAAATTGCTTTAGAAGTTAAATTGACCCCTTCCCTTCAAATACTGGAATACTGCTCTCATGTTCCCCCAGTCCATAATAATACTAATACTAATACTAATACTACTACTACTAATAATAATAATAATAAGAAGAAGAACAACAACAACAACAGCAACAATGACAACAACAACAATCTTGGGCAGAAGATCCTACACTACTTCAGACAAATGGTTATTTTATTTATTTATTTTTATTATTTATTTTTATTATTTATTTATTTTATTTATTTATTTGTTGAACAAGTATAGTTGGTATAGTTGGTATAAGCATAACATAAGTAGAAAGCAATGCTAAAAGAAGAAAAACGGGACGGTAGGACAAGCACGGTGTCAGGCTGGCCTTTGAATTCACATTTTTACCCATGCCACAAAGGACCTGTTACACGGTAGGCACTTTGGTGCGCTTATGCACACCCCATGCACACCTCTTAGAAAAGGGGAGAGGTCGACTGTAAACAATCAGAGGTTAAAGATTTTGGAGTTTGGGGAAGAAACCACAGTCAGGTAGTGCATTCCAGGTGTTGATCACTCTATTGGTGAAGTCGTATTTCCTGCAATCTAGTTTGGGAAGGGACCTTGGAGGTCTTCTAGTCCAGCCCCCTGCTTAGGCAGGAACCCCTACACTACTTCAGACAGATGGTTATCCAACATCTTCTTAAAAACTTCCAGTGTTGGAGCATTCACAACATCTGGAGGCAAACTGTTCCACTGATCAATTGCACTAACTATCAGGAAATTTCTCCTTAGTTCTAAGTTACTTCTCTCCTTGATTAGTTTTCACCCATTGCTTCTTGTTCTACCTCAGGTGCTTTGGAGAATAGGTTGACTCCTTCTCTGTGACAACTTCTGAGATATTGGAAGGATGCTATCATGTCTCCCCTGGTCCTTATTTTCATTCAACTAGCCATGCCCAGTGCCTGCAATGATTTTTGTTTTAGCTTCCAGTCCTCTAGTCCTCTTTGTGGCTCTTCTCTGCACTCTTTCCTGAGTTTCAACATCTTTTTTTTTTATATTGTGACGACCAAAACTGAATGCAGTATTCTAAGTGTGGCCTTACTGAGGCCTTATAAAATGGTATTAAGACCTCACTGATCTTGATTCTATAATTCTGTTAATGCAGCCTAGAACTGTGTTGGCTTTGGGGGCAACTGCTGGCTCATATTTATATGGTTGTCCCTCTCACAGATACTACTGTTGAGCAAGGTACCACATATACTGTACTGTGCATTTTGTTTTTCTTGCCAATGTAGAACTTTACTTTTTTCACCATTGAAGGTCATTTTGTTAGATAGCGCCCAATGTTCAAGTCTGTCAAGATTCTTCTGTAACTTGAGCCTATCTTCTGAAGAGTTGGCTGATCCTGCCAGTTTGGTGTCATCTGCAAATTTGATGAGTTCCCCATCTATCCCCTTGTCCAAGCCATTGATGAAGATATTGAAGAGTTCTGGGCCTAAAACACAGCCTTGGGGTAAATTCAGTGCATACTAACCCTCCATGTAGATGCAGTTTTTGTTTTTACAAAATTATTTGTTTGTTTGTTTGTTTATCCAATACACAATAAAGGTTAAAGGTTAAGAGAATAGACATGTAGTAATATATATCAAAGAAAGGATAAAAGAAAAGATATAAGAATAAAATACTACATTGAGTACTACATGTTGAATGCAGTTGGTTAGCCAGTTTTGAATCCATCTGGTGGTGGTGCTGTCCATCCCACAGTTTTCTGTTTTATTTAGTAGTAGGTTTTGGTCTACTTTGTCAAAAGCCTTACTGAAGTCCAAGTAAACCACCTCCACAGCATTCCTCTGATTCATTGATTTTGTCACTTTGTCAAAGAATGCTGTAAGATTAGTCTGGTATGATCTGTTTTTGACAAACCTATGTGGGATTTTGGTTATTACTTTGCTTGCTTCTAGGTGTTTGTTGATTCGTACCTTGGTCTTTTTCAGAATCTTCCCTGGTATCGAGGTCAGACTGATAGGTCTGTAGTTTCCTGGATCTATTTTTTTCCTTTTTTTGGAAGATGGGAACTACATCAACTCTTTTCCAGTCCTCTGGCAATCCCCTGGTGCTGCAGAATCTTTGAAAGATATAGTTCAGTGGTTCTGAGATCTCATCTGCCAGTTCCTTCAGAACCTTGGGGTATAATCTTTCACAGCTTCTTCTCTGGTAATATTGATCTGCTAACCAGAGTTTACAAAACATTTGTCAGACCAATCCCAGAAAACAGATTACCAGTATGGAACCCACATTGCATATCTGACATCAATACAATTGAGAGAGTCCAAAAATATTTCACAAGAAGAATCCTTCACTCCTCTACCTGTAACAAAATACCTCACTCTGCCAGACTTGAAATCCTTCAATTAGACAACATACAACTCCCTTGTCTCTGTTCTGACTTAACTATAGTTCATAAAATCATATACCAAAATGTGAACTTAGTGACTACTTCACCTTCAACCACAACAATACACAAGCACATAATAGATTTGAACTAAATGTCAACCACTCTAAACTAGACTGCAAAAAAATATGACTTCAGCAATAGAGTAATCAATACCTGGAATGCACTACCTACTCTGTGGTTTCTACTCCCAACCCCAAAAACTTTAACCTTAGATTATCTACAATTGACCTCTCCCCCTTTCTAAGAGGTCTGTAAGGGGTGTGCATAAGCGCACTATTGTGCCTACTGTCCCTGCCCTCCTGTTCTATTGTCTTCTATCATTACTTTTCTAATGTTTTATTTATACAAATTATCACCCTATAATTCAATTCAATTCAATTTATTAGATTTGTATGCCACCCCTCTCCGTAGACTCAGGGCAGCTCACAACAATAATAACACAATATATGACAAATCTAATAATTAAAAGTCACTAAAAACCCCTTATTAAAAAGAAACATACACATAACATACCATGCATAAACTGTATAGGCCCGGGGGAGATGTCTCAGTTCCCCCATGCCTGGCAGGCGGCAGAGGTGGGTTTTAAGAAGTTTACAAAAGACAAGGAGGGTGGGGGCAGTTCTAATCTCTGGGGGGGGAGAGTTGGTTCCAGAGGGCCGGGGCCGCCACAGAGAAGGCTCTTCCCCTAGGCCCCGCCAAGCGGCATTGTTTAGTTGACGGGACCCGGAGAAGGCCAACTCTGTGGGACCTGTTTGACAAATATATAAATAAAATAAATAATGGTCCTGGGGATTTGAACTCATCTAGGATAGACAAGTGTCCCCTTACCATTTTCTCTCTTATTTTAACTTGTGTTCCTGATATGTTTTTTGTGATGCTGTTTTTGATAGGTTGCACTGTTTTTACCCTTTGTGTAAAGAAGATGCAAAAAAACTGGTTCAGTAGCTCTGCTTTCTCCTGGTTGCTTGTTTCCTTCTTACTTTTTACCTGCAATGGACCAATTGTTTCCTTGACTTTTTTCTTGTTTATAATATGTTGGGAGAATCTTCTTTTGTTACTTTGGTTCCAAGCCTTTGCTCGTTGTGAGCCTTAGCTTTCCTCACTTCCTCTTTAGAGGCTTTACAGGCTCAGGCTATTTGCTGGTATTCTGCCTTAAATTATATTATTTTACTGAAAGAGTAGTAGATGCTTGGAACAAACTTCCAGCAGACGTGGTTGGTAAATCCACAGTAACTGAATTTAAACCTGCCTGGGATAAACATATATCCATTGTAAGATAAAATACAGAAAATAGTATAAGGGCAGACTAGATGGACCATGAAGTCTTTTTCTGCCGTCAGACTTCTATGTTTCTATTTCCCCTTCTTTCCGCTTTTTATACTTGTCCTTTTTGTCTTTCAATTTGTCAGAGAGCTTTTTATGCAGCCATGCTGCTTTCTTTTGTGACTATTATTTTTCTTCTTCATTGGTATCGAACTAGTCTGGGCTTTTATAATCTCGCTTTTCAAAATTTCCCAAGCTTATTGAGTTGTTTTCCCCTTGAGTATTCTCATCCATGGAGTCCTTAGAAACATAGAAACTGTTAAGTCTGTATATAACCAATGTAAAAATCTGTAAAAGAAAAGACCTTGTAAATACTGTTTAAACTATGAATAAACCTTGGCCGCGTCTGATTGGCTAAGACGCACGGCCGTTTCTTTTAGGCGCGAGCCTTAAACGTATAAAAAGGGCTGTTCTGACACTGACAGCTCAGATGCGTTCCTTGCTGAAGTCACTTCGAGAGAGCTGAATAAACGGAACCATCTTGTACTCCTTGTCTGAGTCTCATTCATTTCACTGGCGACGAGAGAACGAAGAATCCACGAGTCAAGCATGAATCACCTCCAGATCGGCCGGGCTCCCGACTACTTCGACCCCGAGAAGTCGTCTTGGGACGCCTACATGGCGAAATTTGAAATCTTCCTAGAAGCGGCAGGAATGGGAGAAGCTGAAGACGACAGGAAGCGGGCGATCTTCTTGAACTATTGCGGGACTGAGATTTTTGACCTCGTCCAAACGCTCACCGACCCGCTTCCAGCTAAATCCGTTCCGTGGGACGACCTCCAAGCAAGACTTGCAAACCACTTCAAACCAACGAAGCCTGCCGTAGTCTACAGACATCAATTTTCCAGGATGACCCAGCGTGAGTCTGAGACAATCAATCAATTCACCACGAGACTTCGCACGGTACTGTCAAAGTGCAAATTTGACAGCCCAGAAGCTCGCCTCACAGACGCTCTGATCTTTGGGATGAAGAACGCGACGGTCCGAAACAAAATCCTGACAGAGGACGACCCAACGCTTCAGTCAGTTATCAAGCTGGCTCAAACAGCCGAAGTAGCTGACGCGGCCGCCAAAGAACTCAAGGAACACGAAAAGAAGGAGACCGTCTCCAAAATCTCCGTTGCTGTTTCCCGCGCCGAAACCACAGATGACCTCAGCCCAGCTGCCACGGACGACGACACCTGTCTCCTGCTGCCATCCGAGCAAGCCAGACAACCCAGATACCAACGTCCCTCCAACCCATGCCCCGGTTGCCGAGGAAATCACCCACGACAGCGTTGCCCCTTCAGGGACGCCATTTGCCGCCGCTGCAATCGACGCGGGCACATCGCCGAGGCTTGCAGAGCGCCCCTTCCAGAGGAGTCCTTCTCTACACCCCGCCAACAACGTTTCAACAACCAGGCACAACAACCGCGAGACAACAAATTTTCCAGAGGCTTCAATCGCAGAAACGACTCTACCGCTAACCGTGACTACGCACGAGATAAAGCACAAACTTACGTAAATTGCGCAACTGCTAAAGGAGGGAACAAGATTATCATCTCGCTACTTTTAAATAACAAACCCTGTAACCTAGAATTAGACACAGGCTCTAAGCATTCTATTATGCCTTGGGACAAATTCAAAATGTATATGCCAAATTTTCTTAAAACTGACTTTGTTAACTCAACTTTAATAATAAGGGATTTTCAAGGTAATATCATACCTGTTTTGGGGAAAGTAGATGTGCCTGTAAAATTTAAAAATTGTGAATATTTTCTTCCTCTGATTGTGGTTGAGGGAGCCAAACACTCCCTCCTGGGGTTAACATGGATGTCTCCTTTGGGTATTGAAATACTGGGTCTTTGTCATGTAAATGCTGAACCTGATATTCCTAACTTTATCCAAGAATTTCCTGAGGTTTTCAGCCCTACTTTGGGCACCTATAATGGGGCCCCTATCTCCTTCTCTCTAGATCCCAAGGTACCCCCAGTCAGACTTAAGCCTCGCAGGGTACCCCTACCACTATTGCCTAAACTAGACATCCAATTGGACAAATTGATTGCCCAGGGCATCTTAGTCCCTGTGGAACAAGGGCCATGGGAAACCCCCATAGTCACCCCAGTTAAACCTGATGGCTCCTTAAGGGTCTGTGCAGACTACAAAGCCACTATCAATAAAGCCCTTCAACACCATCCATACCCGATCCCAGTAGTCCAACAATTGCTACATTCCTTGGGGGAAGGGAGAGTATTTTCAAAAATCGACCTGGCGCAAGCGTACCAACAGCTTCCGGTCGATGAGGCCACATCCCTGGCCCAGACCATAGTGACCCATAGGGGTGCTTTCAGGTGCACCCGCCTGCAATTCGGGGTCAGTACCGCCCCAGGTATCTTCCAAAGTTTCATGGAACGATTATTGGCAGGTATAAAAGGAACCTCCCCATATTTTGACGATATATTTATATCAGGAAAAAACCAAGCAGAATTAAACATGCGCATCAGAGAAGTGTTGGCTAGACTGCAAGCTAAGGGGTTAAAAGTAAAACCAGACAAATGTGTGTGGGGAGCCAATAGCATAGAATTTCTGGGCTATAGAATAGACAGTGAGGGAATACACCCCACAGCAGATAAATTAGAGGCCATAACCAAAGCACCCGAGCCAAATAATAAGACAGAACTCCAAGCATTTCTGGGCCTCCTTAATTTTTATTCTGTCTTCCTGAAACAGAAGGCAACGGCAGCAGAACCGCTACACCGACTGCTGCAGAAGGGAGTTCCCTGGACCTGGGGCACAATGGAGCGCGAAGCTTTTCATAAAATAAAACAGTTATTGACCTCTAAAAGCGTAGTGGTTCAATATAGCTCAACTTTGCCAATAAGGCTCACGTGCGATGCTTCGGCGTATGGGGTTGGCGGGGTATTAGCTCACATAATGCCAAACAATACAGAGGCCCCCATCGCCTTCTTTTCTAAAACATTGTCCATGGCAGAGAGAAATTACAGCCAATTAGACAAAGAGGCATTGGCCCTAGTCTCTAGCGTTAAGAAATTCCATTACTATCTCTGTGGGAGGAATTTTGAACTAATAACAGATCACAAACCCCTGCTTGGTCTTCTAGCTGCCAATAAACCAACTCCTCCCTTCATGTCCCCTAGATTAATAAGATGGGCTCTATTCCTGTCAGGATACCAATACCATCTAACACATAAGGGGGGAAAATCAATAAACCATGCTGACGGCTTAAGTAGATGCCCCATGCCCGAGTTAGTCTCAGATCCAACCCCCACAGAGGATGTTTTACTAATTGACCTTGAGGAAAACTGCCTGACCACTGCCAAAGAGGTGGCTGAGCACACTAAGAAGGATTCACTATTGTTAAAAGTAATCAATTGTATTCAAAAAGGATGGTTGGGAGACTCTGAGGAAACTGGGCTGTCAGAATTTAAATCTAAAAGGTTGGAATTATCCTACTTGAAGGGATGCGTGTTATGGGGTGACAGGGTGGTCATTCCCAATACCTTAAAACAGAAGGTACTAAGTATGTTGCATGCAGGCCACCCAGGCATTGTCAGAATGAAGGGTTTGGCCAGGGGTTACTTGTGGTGGCCAGGTTTAGATAGGGACATTGAGCAATGGGTAGCAAACTGTGACCCTTGCCAGGAGTCACGACCCAATCCCCCGAAAACAACACCTCTGGAATGGGAAAGACCCACTGGGCCATGGTCCCGCATTCATATTGACTTCGCAGGGCCTATTGGAACTCAAAACTTTTTAATTGTGGTAGACGCGTTCTCCAGATGGGTGGAAATCATTGCTATGCAAAACATTACTACTTGTGCCACCATTAAGGCATTATACCATTTGTTTGCCACACATGGGTGCCCAGACATCCTAGTTTCAGATAACGGGCCACAATTGACTGCCAGACAATTTGAGTGTTTTTTAAGCAACTTAGGGGTCAGACACGCACTCACATCCCCTTACTCGCCATGGGTTAATGGCCTTGCAGAACGTTATGTACGTGTGGCCAAAGAAGCCTTGCGCAGGGCAGGCCCAGGGGAAATACAACACAAATTAGATCAATTTTTACTAATGCAGCATATCACCCCAAATTCCATCACAAACAAAAGCCCAGCAGAGATTTTAATGGGTCGAAAAATAAGGTCCCCCCTGGACAGGTTGCACCCTCGTTATTGTACTCAAAATGTAAATAATGAAACATGTATAGCACCTGAAAGAAATATGTACCTAGGGCAACTTGTTTTTGCTAGAAATTTTGATGGGGGGTTGAGTTGGCTGAAAGGAAAAATAATGCAACAAACAGCCCCAAAATCTTATGTGGTACAATTGGAAGATGGCCGCACATGGAGGCGGCACATCGATCATTTAAGGGGGCGCATAACACCAAATGAAGAGCCGGCCGCTAACGGAAATTCTTCCCCCCAAGCAGACATTAATTCGCAACTCGAACTTTTGGAATTACAAAAGGACTTACCACGGCCAGATGCATCCTCCAGCGACGCCGAGCCTTCCTCCTCTTCTGGGCACGGTGCGCCATCAGCATACTTGTCTCCGCAGGCCAGAGCCCCAACTTGGGCCCAGCCGCGGACAGGAGACAACGACGAGCCAACCTCCACCATAGACATACCAGCCGGTAATGATCTGCGCAGGTCTGAGCGCACGTCACGCCGGCCCAATCGATTGGAGGACTACGTCACTTGGCTCACCGATTGACAGTTTGATTCAACTAATGAGGGAGGGGTGTTAAGTCTGTATATAACCAATGTAAAAATCTGTAAAAGAAAAGACCTTGTAAATACTGTTTAAACTATGAATAAACCTTGGCCGCGTCTGATTGGCTAAGACGCACGGCCGTTTCTTTTAGGCGCGAGCCTTAAACGTATAAAAAGGGCTGTTCTGACACTGACAGCTCAGATGCGTTCCTTGCTGAAGTCACTTCGAGAGAGCTGAATAAACGGAACCATCTTGTACTCCTTGTCTGAGTCTCATTCATTTCAGAAACCTAGAAGACTGACGGCAGAAAAAGGCCTCCTGGTCCATCTAGTCTGCCCTTATACTATTTCTTGTATTTTATCTTAGGAAGGATCTATGTTTATCCCAGGCATGTTCACATTCAATGACTGTGGATTGACCAACCACGTTTGCTGGAAGTTTGTTCCAAGCATCTACTACTCTTTCAGTAAAATAATATTTTCTCACGTTGCTTCTGATCTTTTCCCCAACTAACCTCAGATTGTGTCCCCTTGTTCTTGTGTTCACTTTCCTATTAAAAACACTTCCCTCCTGGACCTTATTTAACCCTTTCACATATTTAAATGTTTTGATCATGTCCCCCCTTTTCCTTCTGTCCTCCAGACTCTACAGATGGAGTTCATAAAGTTTTATGCTTAAGACCTTCCACCATTCTCGTAGCCCATCTTTGGAACTGTTCAATTTGATCCATATCTTTTTGTAGGTGAGGTCTCCAGAACTGGACACAGTATTATTCCAAGTGGGGTCTCACCAGCACTCTATACAGCAGGATTACAATCTCCCTCTTCTTGCTTGTTATACCTCTAGCTATGCTATATATTGTATATACAGATATATGTTATACCTGTGCAGCTCTTGTCTGCACTTAACATCTTCTTTATCATGTGGTGACCAAAACTGAATGCAGGGTTCCAAGTGTGGCCTTACTCAGGGGTGGGTTCCACTTTCTTACCCACCACTGGCGTTACTAAGGTATTATAAAGAGGGACCAATACTTTGCCCAGTTTTGATTCTATGCCTCTATTTATACAACCAAGGATTCCATTAGTCTTTCTGGCTCATGTTTAAGGGATTGACGCTTAGACTCCCAAGATCACACACACAGCTACTGTTTTTGAGCCCCGTTTCTCATAATCTCTACTGCTACCTCTGTTTTTTCCCCCTATCTTTCCTATGAAACCGGATCCATTATTTATTTATTTATTTATTTATTAGTTGGACTTGTATGCCGCCCCTCTCCGAAGACTCGGGGCGGCTCACAACAAGTAAAAACAGTCACAACAATCCAATTAATTAAAATATTTAACGATTTAAGAAAAACCCCATGTAATAGCAAACACACACACAAGCATACCATGTATAAATTAACATGCCCAGGGGAGATGTTTAGTTTCCCCATGCCTGACGGCAAAGGTGAGTCTTAAGGAGTTTTCGGAAGGCAGGAAGAGTAAGGGCAGTTCTAATCTCCGGGGGGAGTTGGTTCCAGAGAGCCGCCGCCGCCACAGAGAAGGCTCTTCCCCTGGGACCCGCCAACCGGCATTGTTTAGTTGACGGGACCCGGAGAAGGCCCACTCTGTGGGACCTAATCGGTCGCTGGGATTCGTGCGGCAGGAGGTGGTCTCGGAGATATTTTGGTCCGATGCCATGAAGGGCTTTAAAGGTTATAACCAACACTTTGAATTGTGACCGGAAATTGATCGGCAGCCAATGCAGACTGCGGAGTGATGGTGAAACATGGGCATACCTAGGTAAGCCCATGACTGCTCTCGCAGCTGCATTCTGCACGATCTGAAGTTTCCGAACACTTTTCAAAGGTAGCCCCATGTAGAGAGCATTACAGTAGTCGAACCTACAGTAGTCAACATTAGAACTGACCCTGCGGACCATTCGTATAAGACTGAATTCTGCAACCTCACAGGGTCAACCTGGCCTCCCTCCCAACATTTTCCCCTTAGACTATCCACGATTGACCTCTCCAGGTTCCTTAGAGGTCAGTAAGGGGCGTGCATAAGTGCACCAGTGTGCCTTTCCAATTGTCTCTCCTTATCTCATTTATCTTTTCTTCCTTTCAAATACGTTCACCTATACTTTTATATATTTTCTTCTATCCTTTTCTTTATTTATATTACTACATATCTATTCTCTTCAATGTGTATTATGTATTGGAGAAAATAAATAAATAAAAATAAATAAATAGATCTGAACAGCAATTGAGAAAGCTCTGCCACTGCAGTTGAAATCCTGCAAAATATGATACTTCACCAGAAGAGCCCTTCACTCCTCCACTCGAAACAGAAGACCCTACGAGACTAGACATTCAATCATGGGCCTAGAAAGCCTAGAACTAAGACACTTTAAACACGATCTAAGTTTTGCCCACAAGATCATATGCTGCAACGTCCTGCCTGTCAGCGACTACTTCAGCTTCAACCACAACAACACAAGAGCACACAACAGATTTAAACTTAATATTAACCACTCCAAACGTGACTGTAAAAAATATGACTTCATTAACCGAGTTGTCGAAGCGTGGAACTCATTACCGGACTCCATGGTGTCATCCCCAAACCCCCAACACTTTACCCTTAGATTATCCATGGTTGACCTATCCAGATTCCTAAGAGGTCAGCAAGGGGTGAGTACAAGTGCCCTAGAGTGCCTTCTGTCCCCTGTCCTATTGCTCTCCTATATCTCCTATACTTTTCTTCTATTCCTATATCTCTTCTTCTATTCTTTCATTGATATATTCTACAGTGATCCCCCGGTTATTGCGTTCCCGACCATTGCGAACAGGCTAATTTGCGATTTTTGAACCCGGAAGTCAAAACACCATCTGCGCATGCGTGCCCTTTTTTTCTATGGGCACGCATGCGTAGATGGCGCCGGGCAGATCAGCTGCAAGGGAGCTTCCCTAGGTCTTCCCCCTCTTGGCGGGCATCAGCGAGGAGTTTCCCCACCGCCCACGCAAACTCCTCGCTGCTGCCGCTTCGCTCAGGCCGCTTCCCAGCTGAGTACTCAGCTGGGAAGCGGCCAGAGCGAACGGCTTGTCCGCAGCCTGCCTGCCCGTGCGCCCGCGGCTCGCGCGCCCTTCTCCCGCCCACGCCGTTCGCTCAGCTGGGAAGCGGCCCGAGCGAACGGCTTGTCCGCAGCCTGCCTGCCCGCGCGCCCGCGGCTCGCCCGCCCTTCTCCCGCCCCACGCCGTTCGCTCGGGCCGCTTCCCAGCTGAGTACTCAGCTGGGAAGCAGCCCGAGCGAACGGCTTGTCCGCAGCCTGCCTGCCCGTGCGCCTGCGGCTCGCGCGCCCTTCTCCCGCCCACGCCGTTCGCTTGGGCCGCTTCCCAGCTGAGTACTCAGCTGGGAAGCGGCCAGAGCGAACGGCTTGTCCGCAGCCTGCCTGCCCGTGCGCCCGCGGCTCGTGCGCCCTTCTCCCGCCCACGCCGTTTGCTCAGCTGGGAAGCGGCCCGAGCGAACGGCTTGTCCGCAGCCTGCCTGCCCGCGCGCCCGCGGCTCGCGCGCCCTTCTCCCACCCACGCCGTTCGCTCGGGCCGCTTCCCAGCTGAGTACTCAGCTGGGAAGCGGCCTGAGCAAACGGCTTGTCTGCAGCCTGCCCACGCCGTTCGCTCCCCCTCTTGCTGGCGGGAGGGCGAGAAGCCCTCCCCAGCACCCGCTCGCCCGCCCTTCGCCGCTCGCCCGCCCTTCGCCCGGCCACCCGCCGTTCGCTCGCTGCTCACCCGGGTTCGGGGGGGGCTGGCAAACAGCCGCGCGGCTTTCCAATGAGTCCCGAAGACAAACGCGGAAGTTTGACGTTTGTCTTCGGGACTCATTGGAAAGCCGCGCGGCTGTTTTAAAATGTCGCCGCCGGCATGGGCGGCTTCCTAGCAGCCCCCCAAACCCGGGTTGGGGGTCCGGGGGGGGTGCTGGCAAGCCGCCCATGCCGGCGGCGACGTTTTAAAACAGGAACCCCAATCTTCGGCTCCTCGCTAGCGCTGCGGGAGTAAAAACACCATCTGCGCATGCGCAGATGGTGTTTTTACTTCCGCAGCACTACTTCGCGAAAACCCGCTCGTTGCGGGGGGTCCTGGAACGGAACCCTCGCAACGATCGGGGGATCACTGTATTCCTATATCTTCTTTTCTATTCTTTCTTAGATATATTTTACTATGACTATCTCCTCTATAACCTTCATTATATATTTTACTATGTGTGTGTGTATATATATATATATACCCACTAAAACCCTCATTGTGTATTGGACAAAATAAATAAATAAATAAAAATAAATAAAAAATCCAAACCCCATTGTTATTTGGATGCTGTTTTTATGTTTGGTATCGATGGGTGTCATTGCTATGCAGCAACTTCTAGGCATTCTGGATCTTCCAATCTTGCTTAATCCAAATCATGTCCCATCTCTCAGTGCAGTTGAAGTTCTCTCTGACTTGTGAAATTTAGGAATTTCTCTCGGGGTCTTCTGACTTCATCAGAGAACCCCTCCCTCACCGCCCCTCTGTCAACCAACCCTGGTTAAGGAGGAACAAGGACAGATAAACAAACAAGGAACAAGGAACATCACAAGCAGGTAGGAGAAGCTGCTCTGTGCTGATCCTTCCTATTCATGGACCAACCTTACTGCACTGATGATATTACCAAGGATGGCAGTGAAATGCAATCAATATGCAAACCAGGTTCTCAAAGCACCAAGGACCCAACAGGAAATATCAAGGGTTTCTCCAGGACTTTTTGTTCTTTGACGAAGCTCTTAATCCTTGGACAAAGGGAGGGAGGAAATGCAAATGGATTTAGAACTAATCATTCAGTAGGGTTAATCAGCCAGCTGTCGATCCATGTGGTTGTCTAGCTGTATATCCCACTTTTTTCTAGCTTACAGAGAAATAGGTTGTGGTCTACTTTGTCGAATGCTTTGCTGAAGTCCAAGTATATTATATCCATTGTATTTCGCTGGTCTATTAATTTGGTACATGGTGTTAAGGGCGGGGTAGCACCTCTGGTGTAGGATCATGTGGTGTCCTTTTACAGCAGCTCATTTTAGGGCACCTTATTTAGGCAGATCATTCACCTTTGGTCCATACCTGTCACTCAGCTCTCACTTGTGGCTCCTATTAACTGCAGCATGTGCAGTGGCCACACCCCAGGCAACAGTTTAAACAGGCTGGCCAAACCAGGTTGAGAGTAGCTGCAGCTCCCTTTCCTTCCACCCATGTCTACTGCCGGCGCCTCCCTGCCCTTGCCCCCTGTGGGTTGGCAGGGGGATAGGGAGCATGCGCGGCACCTCCGCTCTTTCGTCGGTACCCCCACCAACTCCAACGCCCGGCTCCTTGCGCGCCCTTTGAAAAGGGTGCGCGGGGTGTATTTTGGGGTGCGCGCACACACACGTGCGCAGCTTACAGGAAACAATGGCCTCAAGACTCCTCCTTGGATCACCGACAAGGGAATGTTCATAGCAGTGGTGGGTTGCTACCATTTCATACTGGTTCGTGTGAACCCATGGCAGAAATTTATCCACGGTCGTTGAACCAGTAGTGTTGGCCAGCTTTCCATCCTTCTGACATGGTTCCCCATTACCGTTAGCTGAAAACAGCTGGCAAAAAACCCTCTGCGCATGCACAAAGGCTTCTGCTCATGCGCAGATGAGGGTCAGTAGGCAGGTGAGATGGGGCGCACACATGAATGTGCACTTCTGACATTGCACGTGCACTTCTGAACTGGCAGGGAAGGTTGTGTGTGTGTGTGTGTGTGTGTGTGTGTAAAACATATTTTACAAAGCCAAAAGCACCAGCCTGAAGAGGACAAGTGGGACCTCATCGAAACTTACATGGGAAGAAACCCGAATATGCCAAGACCTTCATATATATAAAAAACATATAAACCTTCCCTGGTACAAAGCTGAAGGGATCAGACCCTGTAGCCTAGAGGTTAATTCTCTGCCTTACAAGTCAAAGGCTGCAAGTTCAAATCCCAGTGAGAGGGTATGGCTAGGATGGTCCCATTTCGGCCTTGTTCTGGCCTCATCAGCTAGCCACACCCTTCCTTACTGGTATTCGTTCGGGTGGACTCTGCCTTGTAAGGCAGAGAATTAGCAGTTGAGCTATCAGACCTGATCCCTTCCAGCTCTGTACCAGGGAGGGGCTATATGTTTTTTTATGTCGGATCACCCTGGTATATTGAAGGAACGTCACAGCTCCTTTTTGCCTCTAGGCCCAACCCAGGACCATTTCAAGGCAGTTAATTTATTTATAGCCAACAACTATATTCTGTATGTGTCGGATCACATAAAAACTTTTCACACATACAGAATATAGTTGTCGGCTATAAATAAATTAACTGCCTTGAAATGGTCCTGGGTTGGGCCTAGAGGCAAAAAGGAGCTGTGACGTTCCTTCAATATACTGGGTGATCCGACATAAAAAAACATATATACAGTGATCCCCCGCTCGTTGTGAGGGTTCCATTCCAGGACCCCCCGCAACGAGCGGGTTTTCGTGAAGTAGCGCTGCGGAAGTAAAAACACCATCTGCGCATGTGTAGATGGTGTTTTTAACTTCCGCAGCGCTAGCGAGGAGCCGAAGATTGGGGGCGGCGCGGCTGTTTTAAAAAGTCGCCGCCGGCATGGGGGGCTTCCTAGCAGCCCCCCAAACCCGGGTTGGGGGTCCGGGGGGTGCTGGAAAGCCCCCCATGCCGGTGGCGACATTTTAAAACAGCCGCGCCGCCCCCAATCTTCGGCTCCTCGCCGCCCCCAAGCTTCAGGACTCAGCTCGAAAGCGGCGAGAGCGAGCGCCAGCGAACGGCTTGTCCGCCGCCTGCCTGCCCGCTAGCGAGGAGCCGAAGATTGGGGGCGGCGCGGCTGTTTTAAAACGTCGCCACCGGCATGGGGGGCTTTCCAGCACCCCCTGGACCCCCAAACTCAGCTCGAAAGCGTCGAGAATGAACGGTGTGGGCGGGCGAAGGGCGGGCGGCAGCGAGGAGTTTGCGTGGGCAGTGGGGAAACTCCTTGCTGATGCCCGCTGCTCGCCCTCCCGCCAGCAAGAGGGGGAAGACCCAGGGAAGCCGCCCAGCAGCTGATCTGCCAGGCGCCATCTATGCATGCGTGCCCATAGAAAAAAGGGCACGCATGCGCAGATGGTGTTTTGACTTCCGGGTTGAAAAATCGCAAATTACCCTGTTCGCAATGGTCGGGGACGCAATAACTGGGGGATCACTGTATACTGTGTGTGTGTGTGTGTGTGTGTGTGTGTGTGTGTGTGTGTGTGTGTGTGTATATATATATATATATATATATATATATATATATATATATATATATATATATATGTTTTCGTAGATTTTCACGGGTACAGGTATGACGGTCTTGGTATACAGTGGTACCTCGAGATACGAGTTTAATTCGTTCCAGACCTGGGCTCTTAAGTCGAGCAGCTCTTATCTCGAACGACTTTTCCCCATAGGAATTAATGTAAATAATTTTAATTGGTTCCAGCCCTCAAAAAACTCACAAAGTTAGTCTAAATTATGCAGAAAGACATGTTTTTAATGAAGAAATGTACATGTACATATAAATGAATAATGAAGTTTCTTTCACTTAACTTGTAAACGTTCTTAAACTTTTAAATTTACATATGTTCAACTTCTCTGCCACCCAATCCTGTAGGACAGAGGTCCCCAACCCTTTTTGCACCAGGGACCGGCTTTAAGCGATCAAGAGAGGAATGGGTGAATGAATGGACGGAGGGTGGGAAGGAAGGAAGGAAAGAGGGAAGGGACAGGAACAGAGGAAGGAAGCAAGGAAACTTATGAAAGGGGAGAGTAAGAGAGGAATGAGTGAAGGGAGGGAGGGAGGGAAGAAGGTGGGAAGGAGAAAGAAAAGAAGAAATAGAGGAAGGGAAGGTAAAAGAGAAAGAAAAAGAGCAAGAAAGAAAGAAAGAAAGGGGGAAGGGACAGGAACAGAGGAAGGAAGCAAGGAAACTTATGAAAGGGGAGAGTAAGAGAGGAATGAGTGAAGGGAGGAAGGGAGGGAAGAAGGTGGGAAGGAGAAAGAAAAGAAGAAATAGAGGAAGGGAAGGTAAAAGAGAGAAAGAAAAAGAGCAAGAAAGAAAGCTGCAAGCACCCCCCCGAGCCCCCCAGGCCGGCTGCAACCTTTTAAAACACGCGCGCCGCTTCGCAGCTGTCTCCTGAAGCCGAACGCGGAAGTTAGCGTTTGGCTTCAGGAGACAGCTCCTTGGCGCTTGTATCTCGAATTTGGGCTTGTAAGTAGAACAAAAATATCTCTCCCCTCCCAGCTCTTATCTCGAGTTGCTCTTAAGTAGAGCAGCTCTTATGTCGGGGTTCCACTGTATTCGGGTTTCTTCCCGTGTAGGATTTGGAAATTTCTGGCGACGTTTCGATGAGGTCTCACTCATCATCTTCAGGCTGGTGTTTCTGTCCTTTTTCTCAGGCGAAGACTGCGAGACCTGAGCTGCATTCCTTCTATAAATACTGGTGGCTGGGTGTGGTTTGATGGCTCAGTAATTGCCTGCTGTGTAGAAACTTCCTGGTGAGTCAGAGGGGTAACAATTGGGGTCGTTGATGTAGCTGAGGTATGCTGGTTAGTTAATGGTTGTAGATTAGGCGTGATGTCCTGTGTAGTTAGAACTTGTAGGCTGCTTGATTGCTTTACAATGTGTGTCCTGAGTCTGGTTTCTGTGGCTGGGATATGTTTGAGGGCTGGTTTCCAGATGTCTGGTAAGCGAGAGGTATCATCCCGCTTGTTCATATTTTGGGGATGTTTTTCTATCTCGATCGCTTCCATGATTATTCTTTTGCGGTAGTGTTCTGTTTTGGAAATTAATTTGGTACTGTCAAAATCAATTTCATGTCCTGTGGTTTTGAAGTGTTGGAAAAGGGAGGAGGTTTTTTCTTAATTCTTAATTCTTAATTAATTTTCTTAATTTTTCTTAATTTGGCCACATGGTAAAGAAAAACTAGACAATTTCCTCACTCATCTCAACAGCCTACACCCCAAAATACAGTTTACTATGGAAACAGAAATCAATGATCAACTTCCCTTTCTAGATGTACTGGTCTATAAAAAACCCAATGGCAGCCTAGGACATACTATCTACCAAAAGAAAACCCATACCAACCGTTATCTAAATGCACACTCACACCACCACCCCGCACAAATCACCTCAGTGGCCAAAACTCTCATCACCAGAACCAAACGCTTAGCTGACCATGAGCACTTAAAAACTGAATTGAACAAACTCAAAGATGTACTAATTTCTAATGGATTCAAAGAGAAAACAATAACAAACCTAATCAATAAAGAGACACCCCCCAAAAAACAAGATCAAGAACAGGACAATGGCACCACCATCCTTCCTTACATCAAAGGCACCACGGATAAAATTAGTAAAATTCTACAAAAACATAACATCAAAACCTCATTTTGCACTAACCAAAAAATATCTAATATCCTAAGGAGCCCCAAAGATAAAATCCAATTAGAATACCAAGGAATCTATGAAATCCCTTGCAAAACATGTGCAGCCACATACATTGGACAAACTAACCGAAGAGTGAGCCAGCGCATGGCAGAACATATGAATGCAGTCAAGAAACAGGAGAAGACCTCCTCCCTTGTCCAGCACATTAAAAGAACAGGGCACGAAATTGACTTTGAAAAAACTAAATTACTCCACAAAACAGAGAATTTATATAAAAGAATCTCTCTAGAAGCTATCGAAATTGAAAAAAGATCTTTTTGTTTAAATAAAAGGGATGATACCTCGCGCCTGCCAGAGATTTGGAAACCAGCCTTAAACAAAATAAACACTTCATTATAATCAATATGTCAATCCTTTAATTATTATGATTTTAGAATTTTATATTTGGAAATCAGACTTAAACAAAACACTTCATAATCTTCATGCCATTCCTTCTATAACCATGATTACACCAACCAATCAGATCACAGAAGCATAGTCACCCAATCTATTTGCTACATTCAAAGCAAATCTCCACCCCCACACTACATGCTAAGAAGAAATGTCAGTTGCTAATATTCATTTGCAAAAACACAGAGATTGGAACTCCAGCCTGATGATGGTGAATGTGATTTCACCGAAACGTCGCATAGACATGCAAAACATTACACAGGGCAAAACCCGAACTCAGAACAATCTACATATATATATATATATATATATATATATATATATATATATATATATATATATATATATAAATTGTGAGTTCCAGGTGCATTTATAAATGAAGAGTCTTCTGAGAGGGGCGGCATACAAATCTAATAAATAAATAAATAAATAAATAAATAAATAAATAAATAAATAAATAAATAAATAAATAAATAAATAAATAAATAAATAAATAAATAAATAAATAAATAAATAAATAAATAAATAAATAAATAAATAAATAAATAAACAAACAAACAAACAAACAAACAAACAAACAAACAAATAAACAAATAAATAAATAAATAAAAATATTTTCTTCCTTCCATGTATCCTCTCCTCTTAGTTCACTTTTACCCTTATATATATTACTACATGTCTATTTTTCTTCCTATGTATTTGTGTATTGGACAAATGAATAAATAAATAAATACAACATGTATGCATTTAATTGCAGCACATTTTAATTTAGTTCACTATATAATAATTTGCAATATTTTTGTGGTTTCAAAATACAGGTGAAACTCAAAAAACTAGAATATTGTGCAAATGTTAATTTATTTTAGTAATGTAACTTAAAAGCAGAAAGTTAATATATGAGAGATATTCATAACACGCAAGGCACGATAGTTCAAGCCATGATTGGTCATAATTGTGATAATTATGGGGCACAGCTCATGAAAACCCCAAATCCCCCATCTCAGAAAATTAGAATATTACATGCGAGTCAGCAGAGTTCCAGAAAAGTCAGAGTCGGTGAGAGGGTCCAGGTCCCTAAGTACGGTGATCTCTCTGTTCCTGTTGGTAACCTCGGGCTCCAATGTCTCTGCAACACCCGCAGCTCTCGTCAGTCGTTCCAGTCGTCCTCCGATGTCTATTGTTCTTATGGGGCCACATCTCTGTCTCTCCTCGGTCTCTACTGTCCCCGCAGGATGCCCGGAGGGCCTCCAAATATCCTCCACTCAGCCTCAGCAAATATAATAATGACAATAATAATAACAATAATAACAATAATAACAATAATAACAATAATAACAATAATAACAATAATAACAATAATAACAATAATAACAATAATAACAATAATAACAATAATAACAATAATAACAATAGTAACAATAATAACAATAATAACAATAATAACAATAGTAACAATAGTAACAATAATAACAATAATAACAATAATAACAATAATAACAATAATAACAATAATAACAATAATAACAATAATAACAATAATAACAATAATAACAATAATAACAATAATAACAATAATAACAATAATAACAATAGTAACAATAGTAACAATAGTAACAATAATAACAATAATAACAATAATAACAACAACAAACAAACAAACAAACAACAAACAACAACAACAACAACAAACAACAATAATAATCTGGCCTAATCCTACAACCACGAAGACCCAAATCTGAACTCAGGAGGAAGGGCCTGATTGGGAGAGAGCTGGGAAACAATGGGGCAGCAGCCTCCCCCTTGGAGCTATGGGGCTCCACCACTGAGGCTTTCAAGTAAAGGTGGGACAGCCCTCTGTCCAGGATGCTCTGAGGATTTCTGCACTGGAAGGAGGGTGGACTAGATGACCTCCAGCGTCTTTTCCCAATCCCCTCTTTCCAGGAGACCTCAAGATGTGAGGCTGCTTGGAGCACAGAGAAGGAGGCCTTCACAGGAGCTTCCTAACTGGGAACATTTCTCACAATCAGAAGTGTGACCTTGTGGCCCTAACCCTCCTGGTCAGCTGAGCATGGGTTAATTGTGGCCTGCTCAGGGGATGAGCATGAATGGGACTCCATGTGCCCAGGCCAAGTCTTGGTTTAGGAGGTCCCACACAGCAATCCCTACTATTCAAGTGACAACACAATTTACTGTCAAGCTTGAAGCTTCTGCTGTTGCACCATTATCGCTTTTCAACTTGCCAAAGAATTAAGGGGGGAGGGAAGTGGGGGATGGACTTCAGACTTCAAAGAGAAGAGCCCTGAGGTCCAAGGACACACCGGCAGGGGTCTGCCAAACCTAGAGACTTTTTCTCTCCAAAGATGCTGAATTGGAGAATGTGACCTCCCCTAATAAGGAGAATTCTGCACTCTTGACTACGGTCTATGGGTTTGCGGAAGAAATAACCAGAGCTGGTTTTGCCTCCTTCAGTGCCAAAATGAGCTACTTAATAAAGTTTGCATCCAACTATTGGAAAGCTTTGAAAGTGTTTGCTTTGGTTGGGTTTGTGAGTCGTAACATTGACAGTTACCTTAAATTCGGTCCATGCAGTCGATCTTTCAATCTCAATGGTGATTGTGCCTGGAAGGGCCGGGTGCCTCACATTTCCTGCAAAAGAGAAAATCCCAAGGCCAAATGTGAGAGCAGGCAGAATGGATAGGAAACTGGTTCTGTTTTATTGTCAAGCTACATTAACATTATCTTGAAGAGCTAAAAGGACAAATCTCCTGCTCTGTCCTATGCAGCCTAAGAAACTGGGGGGGTCTCTCCTCTCCTCTCCCCTTCCCCTCTCCTCTCCTGTCCTATCCTACCTCCCTCCCCTCTTCTGAGGCTGCTGGCTCTACCATCTCTTGTCCTTTGGCAGCATCTCTTTACCTGGTCTCCCCACTTCTTTCACACATACCATTCCCCCTCAATTAATCCCGGAGCAAACAAGATCCCATCTCTGGTCCTTTCAGCCATCAAAGCCTCTTCATGCATCCAGGATGAGAGAGGCTGGCTGGGGCATGACTCTCCCTGCCACCTCCTTCCCCTCTAAGGGTGGGAATTCCTCCTTAGTCCTAGGTTGGGTCTCTCCACAATGGGCAGAAACTAATCAGGGAGAGAAGCAACCTGGAATTTAGGAGAAATGAGAACAATCGATCAGTGGAACGACTTGCCTCCAGAAGTTGTGGGCGAAGAGATTGGACTAAGATATTGGCCAAAGTAAACAATATTTTACACACTTAGGGTGTCTGAATTCTATTGCTGAATTATTACCAATATCTCTGGGCTACTAGCTGGATATTTGCAAAACCTCCACATTTCCTCTGTGTATGTGTATCTTTGACTACTAAGAGATTACTCTGCACACTCCCTAACACTTAACAATATTTGAGCAGAGGGTTGAACTAGAAGATCTCTAGGGTCCCTTCCATTCTGTCATTCTCTTAAAGCCATGGACAGGGACTGAGGTCAGACCAGCATCCAAATAACAGGGGCAGACAACCAAGTAGAAAACCATCTCCTCATGATGGAACTGCCAAGGAGAAAACCCACATCCACACCACCAGGGAGCAAACCAGACACTCGGTTGCATTCTTGGTGTTACCCAGTTGGATAATGAAACATTTGCAAAAAAACATGCAGGCTCAGAGAGAACCAAGCAGCCCACACTCTTCCTCCTCCACCTCCTCCTCCTCCTTCTCCCCCCACTCCACGTCTCCACAAACTCCACCCCCTTCTAGCAATGATGATGTTCCCTTCTACTGAATCAATCATAGCCTGTGGGGAGAACCAGGATATTACATTAAACCACCCTATGCTTCCTGTTAAGTGACAGCAGTTCTTGTTCAATGAAGAGGCCAATCCGCAACTCCTCCCCTACTTACCAACACAGATGAATTGGCACGTCTTGAGGGTCTCAAAATTGTTGTCATTGCCTCCACAACCACCATAAATAAACTCTTGGCATTTGTTTGAAGTTGCATTGTAGTAGAAGCGAGGGATTCTGGCTTCACATGATCCAATGTCAAGAGACATGTTACAAATCTCTGTGACAAATGGAAAGGGGGGGTGAATATTATTGAATTAGGGAGCACAAAAGGTTTTAAGGCTCTTCCTCCACCTGGTGCCTTCTTCGCATGCTCAGAGTGGAAGCTGTCGAGAGCCAACTGAGACATTTTCATTTGGTTTCCTGCTCTGAGGGTTGGATCAGATGATTGAGTAGATTGTCCTGTTGCTTAAAATTCTCCCTTTCCCCCCTGTAGGTTATTCAGTTTATTCAAAGAAAGTTAAGATACAAAGCACCAAAATATTTTTTTAAAGACTAAATAATTTTTTAAAAGAAGAATTTAAAAAGAAAATGTGTATTTAAAAAAGGGAGAGGGGAAAAAAATGACACAAAGTCAGATAGTATCCTTCCCAATTGAGAATGAGGATTAACACAATACAGCAGTGTTAATTTCCCACCTCTTGTGAAACGGGCCCAAAGAATTTTAGACCACTGAATCTGTCTCCACAAGTATAGGACTTAGCCTGTCCTCTGTAGCTATATTGATCACAAAACAGTTCATACAAAATTGTTTAATTTTGCGGGTTAAAAATCCCTATTCTGCTGCTGCATTGAGTCAAGATAGGTCAGCCTTCCCCTAAAATTGCATCTTTTGGGGGACCCTCCCCCATTTCTGTCCCCTATTCAGCTGACACCCAGCCACCATCTCCAGAACCTCCCCAGAAGAAGCCCCACCAAGCCAAAGGGTCCAGACTGGGCTCTTTGGCTTCCCTTCCCTGGAGGAGAACTCTGACCACATGAGCCCATGTCTGCAAAGTCTACCTGGCCGTCCCTGGCTGGAGACGGGGGTCAGCTCTGCCCAGAGGGTGAGGAGTCCCAGCAGGAGAAGAAGGCCTCCAGAAGACATGGTGAAGCCGTCTGCCCCACACTCGGGCTGCCTGCATTAAATAGTCTTGTGTCTATCAATTTCACATCCAGGAAGCAGGGCAACGTAATGCAGTGAGGATACAAATTCCTTTTTCTTTCACAAGATGGTAGAACAAGAGGTGGGGAATCTGAGAGTTGGATTGGTTGAGCAGTTTGGGGAAAGCTAGGCAGGTCCCTGTTGATGTCAACGGTCAAGCAAAACTCACCTCTATAGATTTCCCTCAGAGCCTGGAAAATCTCATCTCTTAATATGATGTGGTGTTCCTGGTTGAGGGTGGAATATGGGGCCGCTGGGTTGGGGCGATGGAGTAGATTCCTGGTCAGGGCTGTTGTGGGGTTGTGATAAGAAAAGTGAAGGGATTTTTCCTCTTTGGCAATTTATTTTAATTCTTTTCAATAATCCATACATTAATGCATATACCTTTAGATGTTACAATATTGCAGGAAAGACATAGTTATAACCCATCATTCATAACAATTTATTCCAGATATATTTTTCTATATGCTTCTAGAACACCAGCACCAACACTCCGCAGTCTGCATTGGTTGCCGATCAGTTTCCAGTTACAATTCAAAGTGTTGGTTATGACCTATAAAGCCCTTCATGGCACCGGACCAGAATATCCCTGAGACTGCCTTCTGCTGCACGAATCCCAGCAACCGGTTAGGTCCCAAAGAGTTGGCCTTCTCTGGGTCCCATCGACAAAACAATGCTGTCTGGCAGGACCCAGAGGAAGAGCCTTCTCTGTGGTGGCCCCGACCCTCTGGAATCAACTCCCCTCAGAGATTAAACTCCTTAAAACCCACCTCTGATGTCAGGCATGGGGGAATTGCTTCCCCTGGGCGGTTTCCACTTTCTGCATGAGATGTATGATTGTTTTTATGTTAAGGGTTTTAAACTGTTTTTTAAAAATTGGATTTGTACTGTTTTTATTGTTGTGAGCCGCTCCGAGTCCTCGGAGAGGGGCGGCATACAAATCTAATTAATAATAATAATAATAATAATAATAATAATAATAATAATAATAATAATAATAATAATAATAAAAAAAAATTCGCCCTAGGACAAGGACAGAAGCGCCAGCCTGAAGATGAGGAGTGGGACCGCCCTTCTCCAGATATATATATATATATATATATATATATATATATATATATATATATATATATATTTTAATTGGATTTGTATGCCGCCCCTTTCAGAGGACTCGGGGCGGCTCATGGCATATACAAAAAGCAGAACCATAATATGAATCCAATTAATACTACATTAAAAACAACCATTAAATTCAATTAAAAGAAAGTAAAACCTATCAAACCAATCATTCAACACTCATACTTAAAACATTCATTGATCAGGGGGAAGATCTAAAAGTCCCAAGCCTGGCGGCAAAGATGAGTTTTTAAGCTCTTTCAAAGGCAAGGTGGGCGGGGGCAGTGCGAATCTCTGGGGGGAGCTGATTCCAGAGGGTTGGGGCTCCCACAGAGAAGGCTCTTCCCCTATATATATGTGAAGAGGCAGCAGCCATTGCAATCTCAGGACATTGTTTGGTTGATGGGACCCTAAGGAGGCCAACTCTGTGGGACCTCACCAGTTGCTGGGATTCGTGCGGCAGAAGGCGGTCTCGGAGATATTCTGGTCTGATGCCATGAAGGGCTTTATAGGTCATAACCAACACTTTGAATTGTGCCTGGAAACAGATTGGTAACCAATGCAGCCCATGGAGTGATGGCGAGATGTGGGCATTTTGGACAAGTTGAAGTTTCCAAACACCCTTCAAAAGTAGCCCCATGTAGAGAGCATTGCAGTAGTCAAACCTCGAGGTGATAAGGACATGAGTGACCATGAGCAAAGGCTCCCTGTCCAAATAGGGCTGCAACTGGTGCACCAGGCGGACCCAGGCAAACACCCCCCTCGCCACAGCCGAAAGATGGTGTTCTAAAGTTAGCTGTGGATAAAGGAGAATGCCCAAATTGCAAACCCTCTCTGAGGGGGTCAATAATTCCCCCCCAGGGTGATGGATGGACAGATGGACGTGTCCTTGGGAGGCAGAACCCACAGCCACTCCGTCTTGTCTGGATTGAGTCTGAGCCTGTTGACACCCATCCAGACACCAACAGCCTCCAGGCACCAGCACATCACTTCCACTGCTTTGCTGAGTGGACACGGGGTGGAGATGTAAAGCTGGGTATCATCAGCGTACTGATGATACCTCACCCCATGCCCTTGGATGATCTCACCCAGCGGTTTCATGTAGATATTGAATAGCAGGGGGGAGAGAACTGACCCCTGAGGAACCCCACAATGTAGGGACCTAAGAGTCGACCTCTGCCCCCCCCACTAATGCCGACTACGACCATCCAGAGAAGTAGGAGGAGGACCACCGTAAACAGAGTATACTTACTCAGAGTATACTTACCTCCTCCCATATTCTGCCTCCCTCCCAGCCTCTGGCGTCCAGCTCCTCCTCCTCTTTTTGCTTCTTTACAAGATGACAGCCGGGCGGTGGTGTGGAGGCTGGGGGTGGCAGGGGTGCGTGGAAGAGGTCCGCCGGAGAACTGGGGGGAGCTGCGGTGCGTAGACACCTGCCTGCAGCAAAGCCACCCCATGACCACCACCTTTGCCCTCAGGGAAAAGACCCCAGCCCACGCCTGCTGCTTGCTCTCTTTGTGCCCCACCTTCGGCAGCTTCCCAGCCGGATCCCTTCCATGGGGCGGTGACTGCGGCTCCCCCCAGTTCTCCCATGGACCTCTTCCACACACCCCCACGGCCCCCAGCCTCCACGCCACCGCCTGGCTGTCATCTTGTAAAGAAGCGAGAAGAGGAGGTGGAGCTGGACGCCGGTGGTGGTGGTGGAGGAAGGCGAATGCGGCCCTCTGACTGCTGAGGGCCTAGATAATAGGCTTCTTCCATGGACCATTGGAATTGGAGCGCCACCACCTTCTCAACAACCTTCCCAATAAGGGGAAGGTTGGAGACTGGATGATAGTTGTTAAGAATGGCTGGGTCCAGGGAAGGCTTCTTGAGGAGGGGGCGCACAATTGCCTCCTTGTAAGGAGCCGGAAAGGACCCCCTCCCCAGAGAAGCATTGACAATCTCCTGGACCCAGCTCCGTGCCACCTCCCTGCTGGCCAAAAGCAGCCAAGAGGGAAACGTATCCAGTTTGTCATTCTGTTAAAGCCATGGACAGGGACTGAGGTCCAAGTCAGCATCCAAATAACAGAGACAAACAACCAAGTAGAAAACAATATCCTCATGATGGAACCACCAAGGAGAAAACCCACATCCACACTGACAGGGGAAGCTACTGCATATTTTCACCACATTTTCATCTATAGCTACATTGATAACAAAAGAGTTAATACGAAATTGCTTAATTCTATGAGTTAAAAATACTGAATTTGTTGCTGCATTGAGTCAAGATAGATCAGACTTCCCCTAAAATTGCATCTTTCTTACTTAGGACCATCTCCCTCTTTTGTCCCCTATTCAGCTGATACCCAACCACCATCTCCAGAACCTCCCCAGAAGAAGCCCCACCAAGCCAGAGGGTCCAGACTGGGCTCTTTGGCTCCCCTTTCCTGGGGGAAAACTCTGCCCTCTGACCACATGAGCCCATTTCTGCAGACTCTACCTGGCCGTCTCTGGCTGGAGACGGGGGTCAACTCTGCCCAGAGGGTGAGGAGTCCCAGCAGGAGAAGAATGCCTCCAGAAGACATAGTGAATCCGTCTGTCCCACACTCAGGCTGTTGGCTCTATTTATTCTCCCTGCTGGGATTTTCACACCTCTAGTTGGAGGAAGTAACCAATGGAACAGTTTGCCTGCAGAGGTTGCAAATCCTCCAACATTTGAGACTTTCAGGGGGAGATGGGATGGCCATTTGTCCAAAATAATGCAGGTATTCCTGCTTCAGGAGAGTGGGGGGTTGACAAGATGACCTACAAGGTCCCTTCCAACTTAAACAAACAAACAAACAAATAAGAACAAGAACTGAAAACGATGGCATGAACACTCATAAGAAGATAGAGGAGCCATGCTGAATGGGGCCAAAGCCCATCGTGTCCATCAATCTGTGTCCCACAGTGATCCCCCAATTCTCCAGGGGGATCTTGAGTAGAAGGCAAAACCCTCCCTTTCCCTCAACCCCCAACAAATGGTACTCAAGAGAGCCCTGCTTGCCAACATATAGGCGGCACATGGACATCCGTTTCAATAACCACCGATAGATACACTTGGCATCCATGAATCTGCCTAATCCTGCCTTGAAGCTATCAAGACTGACAGCTGTCACGACCTCTTCTGGAAGGGAATTCCATCAACCAAGAACCCTCTGGGTGAAGAAATATTCCCCTTGATTTGTCCTCCCTTTCTGACCTGTGAGCTTTAGGGAGTGACCCCTCGTCCAAGTATTATGGGACAGAGAAAATATTTTTTCTCTCTCCACCTTTTCTATCCCATTCAGGATTTTAGACACTTCGATCAAGTCCCCCCTTCAACGCCGTCTTTCAAGGCCGAAGAGACCAAGGCGTTGCAACCTGGTTTCCTAAGGGAGGGGCTCCATTTCCTTGACCCTTCTTGTGGCCCTTTTTTGCACCTTTCCCAGTTCCATCATATCCTCCTTGAGGTGCGGTGACCAGAACCGTACACAGTCCTCCAAGTGTGGTCTCACCTTCGATTTGTACAGAGACAACATAACGCTTGCTGACCTATTTTCGATTCCCTTCCTAATTGTGCCAAGCATGGAATTTGCTTTTTTGCTGCTGCGCACTGGGTTGACCTCTTCATTGAGCTGTCCATCAAAACCACGAGATCCCTTTCTTGCGTTGTCTCAGAAAGCTTGGTCCCCATCAGTCGGTAGGTATAATTGGGGTTCTTTGCCCCGATATGGATAACTTTCCATTTGTTTAGGTTAAAATGCATTTGCCATTTTGTAGCCCACTCACTCAATTTTCATAGATTTCGAGAGAATCAACGAGAGGAGACATTGGCGTTTCGTCCCCTCGCCCCAAGACCCCGCCCTCTCCTCCTCACTTCTGACACTCAACTGCTGTTTGGTTTTTAAAATAATGATAGGGTTTTATATGTTTTTTAATATTATTTATTTATTTTATTTATTTATTTATTGGATTTGTATGCCGCCCCTCTCCGTGAACTCGGGGTGGCTATTAGATTTGTTCCACTACTATATTGTTTTTATTACTGTTGTGAGCTGCACCGAGTCTTCGGAGAGGGGCGGCATACAAATCTAATTAATAATAATAATAATAATAATAATAATAATAATAATAATAATAATAATAATAATAATAATTTGTCCTTGCTGAAGCCCTTTGCTAAAAAAGAAACATGAGAAGGAGAGGGAAGTTTTAAGAAGTCAAGGAAAGGTTTGTTCGAAGAAGCACAAGACGTCCAGCGCTGATGATTATTTCCTGCTCAAGGACATTTGTGCCCTGCGGCTGCATGCAGTAATGATGCTACTTAGATGGGTCATGAAATGTCCTAAAGAAATCAAACAAGGACTCTCCTCCTTCCCCCTCCCCCTCCCCTTGCTACTATCCCCCCCCCCCCCCCTTCTAGTACAGATTATGATCCCTAGATGGGTAGTGGAACGTCTATAAAAAACTAGACGTCTATCAAGACGGAGTGGCTGTGGGTTTTGCCTCCCAAGGACAATTCTATTTGTCCGTCCATCATCCTGAGGGGGGGAGTCATTGACCCCCTCAGAGAGTGTCCGCAACTTGGGCGTCCTCCTCGATCTGCAGCTCACATTAGAGAAACATCTTTCAGCTGTGGCGAGGGGGGCGTTTGCCCAGGTTCGCCTGGTGAGCCAGTTGCGGCCCTATTTGGACCGGGAGTCACTGCTCACAGT
The DNA here is from genome assembly GCF_031021105.1 of Erythrolamprus reginae. NCBI lineage: Eukaryota > Metazoa > Chordata > Lepidosauria > Squamata > Dipsadidae > Erythrolamprus > Erythrolamprus reginae. Next base: position 1,489,868 of record NC_091952.1, on the reverse strand, counting down.
CACTCATGCCCTCATCACCTCGAGGCTCGACTACTGTAATTCTCTCTACATGGGGCTACCTTTGAAGAGTGTTCGGAAACTTCAGATCGTGCAGAATGCAGCTGCGGGAGCAATCATGGGCTTCCCTAAATATGCCCATATCACACCAACACTCTGCAGTCTGCATTGGTTGCCGATCAGTTTCTGGTCACAATTCAAAGTGTTGGTTATGACCTATAAAGCCCTTCATGGCACCGGACCAGATTATCTCCGGGACCGCCTTCTGCTGCACGAATCCCAGCAACCGGTTAGGTCCCACAGAGTGGATCTTCTCCGGGTCCTGTCGACTACACAATGTCATTTGGTGGGACCCAGGGGAAGAGCCTTCTCTGTGGCGGCCCCGGCCCTTTGGCACCAACTCCCTCCAGAGATTGGAATTGCCCCCACCCTCCTCGCCTTTCGTAAGCTTCTTAAAACCCACCTCTGCCGTCAGGCATGGGGGAACTGAGATATTCCTTCCCCTAGGCCTTTACAATTTACACATGGCATGTTTGTATGTATGTTTGGTTTTATAATAAGGGTTTTTTAAAGTTATTTTAGTATTGGATTGGATTGTTACATGCTGTTTTTTATCACTGTTCTTAGCCGCCCCGAGTCTACGGAGAGGCATACAAATCCAAAAAATATGAAAACAAAAAAACAAAAAACCCCCTACCTAGCTCAGAGAGCACCATGAATTCCACAATCATTGTCATCCTCCTCCTCCTCCTCTTCTTCTTCCTCTTCTTCCTCCTCCTCTTCCTCTTCTTCCTCCTCCTCTTCCTCTTCTTCCTCCTCCTCCTAGGAAGGAGGCAGATCTCTCCCTATGTCCGTACAATGATAATGTTCCTTAGTTGGGTAATGATGTGTCTCAAAGAAAACCACCAAGCTCAAGAAAGCACTGTGTGTGTGTGTGTGTGTGTGTGTGTGTGTGTATACAAACACAGACATAGAAATTATATATATGTAAGAGTGCACAGAAGGCGGCTAGGAAATAATTTATTATAGATAAAATGTGGATAACCAAAATGATTAACAGTGGATACTGGTTGTATTTACCAGAATATTAAATACTCAACAACAGAAGAAGTTACATTCTCCCTCCTTATATGATGATGTAAATTATATATTGATTGTTACTTGTTATGGTGTTGTTGTTTTGTTGTTGATGTGTTTCCCCCCCGCATTTTGCAAATGTATGTTTGTCTATTTTTTGGTTGTTATGTTTTTAAAGAATTTAAATAAAAACTATTTTAAAAAAACGAAATTATATATATGTGTATATATATATATAAACCTTCTCTACCAGTTCGGAAGTACACATGCAATGTCAGAAGTGCACATTCATGTGCGCGCCCCATCTTATCTGGATACTGACCCTCATCTGCACATATGCAAAAGCCTTTGTGTATGTGCAGAGGGTTCTTCGCCAACCGGCAATGGGGAACCAGTCCAGGAGTATGGCAAGCTGGCCATCACTACCAGTTCGACGACCGTGGGTTAATTTGTGCCACAGGTTCACATGAACTGGTGTGAAATGGTAGCAACCCACCACTGCTATGAACATTCCCTTGTCGGTGATCCAAGGAGGGGTCTTGGGGCCACCAGCCGTTCGTGTGTTTTATCCTCCATTTTCACATTACACAAAGGACCCTTGACCTTTCCTATATCAGGTGAGGCCCACAGGTCTCACCTGGCATCTGTTTCAAGGGAGGCCTGTTGTGGAGCAAAAAACCTTCTTATTCTTTTTTTCTCTATCTCTTACTCCCTCCCTTTCTCTCTATTTTTCTCTCATTCTCTCTCCCTCCCTCCCTCTTTCTTTCTCTCTCTTCCTTCCTTCCTCTCTTTCTCTCTCTCTCCATCCGTCTTTCTTTCTCTTTTTTCTAGTGGCATATAAGTCTAAATCCTATTCCTATCAAAGCAAGAACGAAAGAGAAAGAAAGAAAGAAAGAAAGAAAGAAAAAGACAGAGAGAAAAAAAGAAAGAAAGAGGGAGGGAGGAAGAGAAGAAAGGAAAGAAGGAAGGAAGGATGGATGGAAGGGGAGAGAGAAAAGAAGGAATGAAGGAACAAAGGAAGGGGGAGGGAGGGAGGAAAGGTGAGAGCAGAAGGAACGAAGGAATGAAAGAAGGAGGAAGAAGGAGGAGGAAGGAAGGGAAGGAAGGAAGCAAAGAAAGAAAGAAAGAAAGAAAGAAAGAAAGAAAGAAAGAAAGATTATTGTATGTATAAATATTATACATAAAGAAAGTCAAATAGAAGAGGTCTCCAATCTTGGCCACTTGTAGACTTGTGGACTTCAACTCCCAGAATTCCTCAGCCAGCATAATTTGTGGCCTGGTCATGTGTTTATGGTGTTTGTCAGTTTGCTTATGTTTATGGTGTTTGTGTGCGTGTCAGAGGGGGCTGCAACAGTTGGGGGCACTGCTGTAGTTTGGCTTCTGGGTGGTGATTGTATTTGGTCTGTAAGGTGGGTGTGGGTTTGGGTTTGGGTCTGGTGGAGGTGATTGGTGGTGGTCTCCTGCGTTGTTCTGGGTCTGGTTCCAGTTTATATGGCTGGGATCAGTGTTCCCTCTAATTTTTGGGGGTGGGTGGGCGGAAAAGTATAGTATCTGAGCGGCAGTCCCTTCGGGACTGGGCGGCACAGAAATAATAAATAAATAAATAAACAAACAAACAAAAAACCCACCCTGTTTTGCCTCAGAGAATTTCAAAATAAAATACTGCACTGTGTGTCTATAACAGTGAGCTCATAATAGGGCAACTCTATCAATATCAAAATGCCACTTAAATAGTTGAGCTAGTTTCAAACTAGATTTTGATTTTCTTTCTTCCTTACTCCCATTCTTTTTCTTTCTCTTTTCCTTCCTCTCTTTTTTCTATCTGTTTCTCTCTCTTCCTCTCTTCCTCTCTCTCTCCTTCCCTCTCACTCTTTCCCTCTCGGCTTCTGGGCAGGTTTGGAAAACTCTGAGTTGATGATGATTTTTAAGTGAGCGATACGTTTAATGAGGGTCGGTTTCCAGATGTCTGCTAGGTGGGAGGTATCATCACATTTGTTCCTATTGTGGGGGTGTTTTTCTATTTCAATGGCTTCCAGATTATTCTTTTGTTGTAGTATTCAGTTTTTAAATTAATTTAGTCCTGTCGAAATCAATTTCATGTTCTGTAGTTTTGAAGTGTTGAAAAAGGGAGGAAGTTTTTTCTTCTTTTCTTAATGCGTTCTTATGTTCTGTAATACATGCATTTACTCTCCTACTAGTTTGTCCAATATATGTGGCTGGGCAGATTTACTGCCCAGCCACATATATTGGACAAACTAATAGGAGAATAAATCTGCCCAGCCACATATATTGCAGCCGCCGGCCGCCTTTTGCCCTGCCCACCTCTGCGCCTCTTGTGGCAGTCGCAACCCACAACCACCCACTCCTGCCCGCCGTGTCACCAGAATGGTGTTCCCCACCGTTGAGGCTGGGGCCTACCACCGCCTATGACAATCATTAAGAGTTGTACTTGATGATTGTTGACAAATGTATATTTTCTTTTATATTCACTGAGAGCATATGCACCAAAGACAAATTCCTTGTGTATCCAAATTGGGCCAAAAAACAATTCTACTCCACTCTACTCCACCCCACCCCACCCCACTCCACTCCACTCCACTCCACTCCATTCCATTCCATTCTACTCTATTCTATTCTATTCTATTTAAGCCTAGAAGGGAGGCAGAAGGAAGGAGACTGAAAGGCTCCTTTGTGTGAACAAAGCCAGGTGTAATTGTGAGACTAACCATGAGGCTGGAACCTGGCCAGCTATCTGGATTGACCTCAGCCTCCTCCACAGGATGAATCTCTCTTTGATGAGTTCCCATCCCTTGTTCCTTTTCTGTGTACATTGGTAAACAGCTTGACCCCCTCCTTTGAACAGGTGAGCCCTGGGGCTGCTGCTCCTTCCTGGATCCTAGATTATACAACCAGGTCCTGGATCACGAGGCCTGTTTCCATCACAAATTGTACCGTGACTAAAAGGATCGGAAGGGACATCCCGCAAGAGTCACACTCACCTTGGATGCTCCCAACTGTATCCAGGATCCCTCTGTGTCCTGCCAAACCCTCCTGCCAAACAAACCGCCTTGTCCCACGGATCCTCTTGCAGCTGTGGCAAAACGTCTTTCCAGTGAGTGAGGATTGGTGGCTTCTCAGCTCCCCCTGGGGAAAATGCCCCCCACCAACTCTGGAGCAGAACCTCTGCAGGGAGGGCCCCCACCAAAGAGGGTGAAGAATTTCATTCCCCTGCTCTGCTCTTCTTCCCACTGGGGCCTGGGCCAAATTTATTTATTCATTCATTGTAAGAAAAGTAAACAAAGTAATAACCAGCAGCCAAAATGGTCTCCAACCAAACAGGTAATTTGTACAAGTCCCTTATCAGTTCTGTGATATTTAGCTTGCAGCTGTGAGGCAATTCACAGTCCTTCTTTTTTCACAAAGTGAAACACACTTTGCTCTGCTTTAGTTTCAAAGCGGGGCGAAATCAGCACACAAAAGGTCAAAGTCAGTAAAGCAGGCATGAAACACAACGATCAGATAATCCTCCACAATGGCCAAACCCACAGGCTGCAATTTATAGCAGCCTCACTAATGACCACAGCCCCACCCAACCACAGGTGGCCTCATTTTCTTTGATAATAATCTCTCAGTTGTTGTTGCCTATGCATCGCTCTCCGCATGTGTGGCTGTATCATTAACTCTTGTTCTGAATCCAAGGGGGAGCTAGATAATTGATCTCCTTCTGAGCTGTCTGCCACACTCTCCTCCTCCCTGTCACTCATGTCTTCTTGGTCAGAGGAGCCTTCATCATCAGATTCCACCAGGGGCAAAACAGGCCTGCAGCATGTGGATGTCTCCCCCACATCCACAGTCCTTGGGGCAGGAGCAGGGCCAGAGCTAACCACAACAATTTATTTATTTATCTATCTATCTATCTATCTATCTATCTATCTATCTATCTATCTATCTATCTATCTATCTATCTATCTATAACTGGATTGATATGCTGCCCCTCTCCAAGGACTCGGGGCAGCTCACAACATAGAAAAGAATGTGATGCAAATCCAAATCCAATTAATATAAACCCACTAATTTAAACTAAAGTCCCCATTATTAAAAATCCAATCATACCCACTCAACACAACATACATGTCATTCATTGGCCAGGGGGCTAGAGTCTAATGCCCCAGGCCTGGTGACATAAATGAGTCTTTAGTCTCTTACAGAAGGCGAGGAGGGGGGGGGCAGTATAAATCTTTGGGGGGAGATGATTCCAGAGGACTGGAGCCCCCACAGGGAAGGCTCTTCTCCTAGGTCCTGCCAAATGACATTGTCTAGTTGATGGGACCTAACTGGTTGCTGGGATTCACACAGCAGAAGACGGTCCTGCAAGTAGTCTGGCCTGATGCCATATAGGGCTTTATAGGTCATAACCAACACTTTGAATTGTGTCTGGACACCAATCAGCAGCCAATGCAGTCCTTGGAGTGTGGGAGAAACATGGGCATACCTAGGAAAGGCCATGACCGCTCGCGCGGCTGCATTCTGAACAATTTGTAGTTTCTGAACACTCTTCAAAGGTAGCCCCATGTAGAGAGTATTACAGTAATCAAACCTCGAGGTGAAAAGGGCATGAGTGACTGTGAGTAGAGACTCCCTGTCCAAATAGGGCTGCAACTGGTGCAGCAGTCAAACCTGAACAAACACCCCCCTCGCCACAGCTGAAAGATGATGTTACAAAGTCAGCTATGGATCGAAGAAGACACCCAAGTTGCAGACCCAGAGTGATGGACGGATGGAAGGAGATGTCCTTGGGAGGCAAAACCTACAACCACTCTGTCTTGTCAGGGTTCAGTCTGAGCCTGTTAACACCTATCCAGACACTAACAGCCTCTAGATATTGGCACATAAGAACCTAAGAAGAGCCCTGCTGAATCAGGCCAAAGCCCATCGAGTCCAGCATTCTGTGTCCCACAGTGGCCCACCAATTGTCCATGGGGATCTTGAGCAGAAAGAGAAGGCAAGACCCTCCCTTTCCTTGGACCCCCAACAAATGGGACCCAAGGGAATCCTGCCTGCCTCAACCAACATAGAGGCGGCACATGAACATCCATTTCAATAACCACCGATACACTTGGCCTCCACTAATCTGTCCAATCCTGCCTTAAAGCTCTTCAGGCTGACAGCTGTCATGACCTCTTCTGGAAGGGAATTCCATCAACCAAGGATGCTCTGGGTGAAGAAATATTTCCCTTTATTTGTTCTCCCTTTCTTACCTATGAGCTTTAGGGAGGGCCCCCTCTTCCTAGCATTGTGTGTGAGAGAAAAGAATTTTACTCTATCCACCTTTTCTATCCCCTGCATGATAGAAGAGGTGGATAAAAGGTGGATCTATCACATTACTTCCACTGCTCCACCTATGTCGCCAGGCATGGGGAAACTGATACACCACTTAGCTACTATGTTTTTTTACGTATGGTTGTGTGATTGCTTTTTATAAGAAGGGTTTTTAATTGCCTTTAACATTAGATGTGTAAATTGTGTTTTGCTGTTGTGAGCCACTCCGAGTCCTCGGAGAGGGGTGGCATACAAATATAATAAATTATTATTATTATTATTATTATTATTATTATTATTATTATTATTATTATTATATTTACAAGTAAAGTTTTTTTCAAATAAAATAAAAGTCTGTACATGGCTTTGCTGGAATGAGCAGAGAGAGTCTTATCAGCTGGCTGGAGTCCCAGAGAGAGAGAGATAAGCACAATAATAATTACCCAGCTGAAATAGTCTTCAGAAGTGGAGATGTACAAAAATAATCTTGAAGTCTGAAGCACTTCTGAAAGCCAAGAATGTCCATTCAAACCCGTGCTAAATAGTGGGGCAGCCCCCCTGAGGGGGGTGCAGACCAATGGCGGGGGGGTTGCGTGTGACCCTGGGGAATGCACTTTTTAGTAGGGGCTTAGGGGAGTAGGTGCTGCAGGGAGTAGGGGCACAGCACAGAGTAGGAGATACGAAGTGCAGGTAACAAACCCTTAAGAGACACCATGGAAAAATATTGAACAGGGATGAAAAGAGAGGAGGAGAGAGACGGAGGTCATGAAGTATCATGCGAGGATGCTCACAGGCACAAGATTTCAGCAACTTACACCGATCTCTTGGCTTCCGTGCACACGCAAAAGCAAAAAAAGCCTGAAAATTGCATGCAGGTGTCCTTGTGTGAGAATTTGCTTTCTGCGCATGAGAAGCAGCCAAATCTCAAGTGGGGGCACATGGGGGCACATCAGAGGCATGCAGCTGTGCAGGCATCACCATTTTTACTAACTAACCGGCAGTCCCAGTCGTACCGGCTGTGGCCCATTACTGCCCCAAAGGCAAAGAAGACACCTGAGACCAAGAGGGCAGTTACAACCAATGCTTTATTGCAGAGAAGAAGGAATGGATCCATGGTGGGTCTTGGGGTGGGTGGGTCTCCAGGGTGGTCCAGGACAGAAGGAGGGTCTTGGTCAGGTTTGATCACGAGATCCAATTCTGGTGGGTCTCCTCATTGGAGATGCTGTAAAAACAAACATTCAGTTGTGGGTTTTCTGCCCAGAACTTCCTATGGTGATTTGTCCATGTGCCCATGTCTCTCCAACACGCTGCAATCTGCATTGGCTGCCAATCGGCTTCCAAACACAATTCGAAGGGTTGGTTATGACCTATAAAGCCCTACATGGCATCGGACCAGAATACCTCCAGGACCGTCTTGTGCTGCACGAATCCCAGCGGCCGATTAGGGTTCCCAGAGTGGGCCTTCTATGGGTCCCATCAACTAGACTATGTTGCTTGGCAGAGCCTTCTCTGTGGGGGCCCCAGCCTTTTGGAATCACTTCCCCCCAGAGATTCGTACTGCCCCCATCCTCCTCACCTTCCGTAAGAGTCTAAAGATTCATTTATGTCGACAGGCCTGGGGACATTACTCACCAGGCCCTGCCTATGAATGAATGTATGTTAAATGCAAGGCATGATTCATTTGTTAGAAAGGACTGGTTTTTAAATTAAATTGGTGTTTTAGATTGTTTGTTTTAGTTTAATATTGAATATTGTTCTTTTTATGTGCTGTAAGCCGCCCTGAGTCCTCAGAGAGGGCTGACATATTAATAATAATAATAATAATAATAATAATAATAATAATAATAATAATAATAATAATAATAATAATAACAAAAAAAACAACAACAATAATAATAACCTGGCCTAATGTTACAACCACAGTTCGGCGGAGTCTCTTGCGGAAGCCTGGAACAAGGCTGCAGCGGAGGCTCTTGACCGGATTGCGCCTTTGCGACCTCTCCGTGGCGCTAGACCCCGTAGAGCTCCATGGTTCAACGAGGAGCTCCGGGAGTTGAAACGCCAAAAGCGACATCTAGAGAAGCGATGGAGGAAGAGTAAGTCCGAATCCGATCGAACACTTGTAAGAGCTTTTATTAAGACTTACAAAGTGGCGCTCAAGGCGGCAAGATGCGCGTACCATGCCGCCTTGATTGCATCAGCGGAATCCCGCCCGGCCGCTCTGTTTAGGGTGACCCGCTCCCTTCTTAATCAGGGGGGAGTTGGGGAGCCCTTGCAGAGTAGTGCCGAGGACTTTAACACGTTTTTCGCTGATAAAGTCGCTCAGATCCAGGCCGACCTCGACTCCAATTGTAAAACAGAGTCGGCTGACAACGAGTCAGTCGAGGTGACTGGGGCACGTACTTGTCCACCTGTCTGTGAAGAGTTTGATCTGGTGACACCTGATGAAGTGGACAAGGCCATTGGAGCTGTGAGTTCCGCCACCTGTTTATTGGATCTGTGTCCCTCCTGGTTGGTTTCGGCCAGCAGGGAGGTGACACGGAGCTGGGCCCAGGAGATTACCAACGCTTCCATGGGGAGGGGAGTTTTTCCAACACTCTATAAAGAAGCGCTTGTGTGCCCCCTCCTCAAGAAGCCTTCCCTGGACCCAGCCGTACTTAATAACTATCGTCCAGTCTCCAACCTTCCCTTTATGGGGAAGGTTGTTGAGAAGGTGGTGGCATTCCAGCTCCAGCGGTCCTTGGAAGAAGCCGATTATCTAGGTCCCCAGCAGTTGGGTTTCAGGCCCGGTTACAGCACGGAAACCGCTTTGGTCGCCTTGATAGATGATCTCTGGCGGGCCCGGGACAGGGGTTTATCCTCTGTCCTGGTGCTCCTTGACCTCTCAGAGGCCTTTGATACCATCGACCATGGTATCCTTCTGCACCGGCTGGAGGGGTTGGGGGTGGGAGGCACTGTTCTCCAGTGGTTCTCCTCCTACCTCTCTGGCCAGTGGCAGTCGGTGTTAGTGGGGGGTCAGAGGTCGGCTCCGAGGTCTCTCCCTTGTGGGGTGCCTCAGGGGTCGGTCCTCTCCCCCCTGCTATTTAACATCTACATGAAACCGCTGGGTGAGATCATCCAAGGACATGGGGTGAGGTATCATCAATATGCTGATGATACCCAGCTTTACATCTCCACCCCATGCCCAGTCAACGAAGCGGTGGAAGTGATGTGCCGGTGCCTGGAGGCTGTTGGGGCCTGGATGGGTGTCAACAGACTCAAACTCAACCCGGATAAGACGGAGTGGCTGTGGGTTTTGCCTCCCAAGGACAATTCCATCTGTCCGTCCATTACCCTGGGGGGGGGGAATTATTGATCCCCTCAGAGAGGGTCCGCAACTTGGGCGTCCTCCTCGATCCACAGCTCACATTAGAAAACCATCTCTCAGCTGTGGCAAGGGGGGCGTTTGCCCAGGTTCGCCTGGTGCACCAGTTGCGGCCCTATCTGGACCGGGACTCATTGCTCACAGTCACTCATGCCCTCATCACCTCGAGGTTCGACTACTGTAATGCTCTCTACATGGGGCTACCTTTGAAAAGTGTTCGGAAACTTCAGATCGTGCAGAACGCAGCTGCGAGAGCAGTCGTGGGCTTACCTAGGTATGCCCATTTTTCACCATCACTCCGCAGTCTGCATTGGCTGCCGATCAATTTCCGGTCATAATTCAAAGTGTTGGTTATGACCTTAAAAGCCCTTCATGGCATTGGGCCAGAATATCTCCGAGACCACCTCCTGCCGCACGAATCACAGCAACCGATTAGGTCCCACAGAGTGGGCCTTCTCCGGATCCCGTCAACTAAACAATGTCAGTTGGCGGGCCCCAGGGGAAGAGCCTTCTCTGTGGCGGCACCGGCTCTCTGGAACTAACTCCCCATGGAGATTAAAACTACCCCTACTCTTCCTACCTTCCGTAAACTCCTTAAAACCCACCTTTGCCATCAGGCATGGGGGAATTGAAACATCTCCCCCTGGGCATGTTTAATTTATACATGGTATGCTTGTGTGTGTGTCTGTTAGTATATGGGGTTTTTTAAAGCTTTAAATATTTTAACTGATTGGATTATTTATGATTTGTACTACTTGCTGTGAGTCGCCCCGAGTCTTCGGAGAGGGGCGGCATACAAATCCAAATAATAAATAAATAAATAAATAAACCACGGAGACCCAAATCTGAACTCAGGAGGAAGGGCCTGATTGGGAGAGAGCTGGGAAACAATGGGGCAGCAGCCTCCCCCTTGGAGTTATGGGGCTGCATCGCTGAGGCTTTCAAGTAAAGGTGGGACAGCCCTCTGTCCAGGATGCGCTGAGGATTTCTGCACTGCAAGGAGGATGGACTAGATGACCTCCAGTGCCTTTTCCCAATCCCCTCTTTCCAGGAGACCTCAAGAGGTGATGCTGCTTGGAGCACAGAGAAGGAGGCCTTCACAGGAGCTTCCGAACTGGGAACATTTCTCACAATCAGAAGTGTGAGCTTGTGGCCCTAACCCTCCTGGTCAGCTGAGCATGGATTAATTGTGGCCTGCTCAGGGGATGAGCATGAATGAGACTCCATGTGCCCAGACCAAGTCTTGGTTTAGGAGGTCCCACAGAGCAATCCCTACGATACAAGTGACAACACAATTTACTGTCAAGCTTGAAGCTTCTGCTGTTGCACCATTATCACTTTTCAACTTGCCAAAGAATTAAGGGGGGAGGGAAGTGGTGGGGGGATGGACTTCAGACTTCAAAGAGAAGAGCCCTGAGGTCCAAGGACACACAGGCGGGGGTCTGCCAAACCTAGAGACTTTTTCTCATATCAAAATAATGACACTCAATTGCAGAATGCAACCTGTATTGATAGGAAGAATTCTGCACTCTTGACTACGGTCTATGGGTTTGCGCAAGAAATAACCAGTGCCAAAATGAGCTACTTAATAAAGTTTGCATCCAACTATTGGAAAGCCTTGAAAGTGTTTGCTTTGGTTGGGTTTGTGAGTCGTAACGTTGACAGTTACCTTAATGGGGGCCCGAATTACAACCTCAATGGTGAGTAAGCCTGGAAGGACCGGGTGCTTCACATTTCCTGCAAAAGAGAAGACCCCAAGGCCAAATGTGAGAGCAGGCAGAACGGATAGGAAACTGGTTCTGTTTTATTGTCAAGCTACATTAACAGGATCTTGAAGAGCTAAAAGGACAAATCTCCTGCTCTGTCCTATGCAGACTAAGAAACTAGGGAGGGTCTCTTCTTTTCTCTTTTCTTCTATTCTCTTCTCTTCCCTCTTCTCTTCTCTGCTCTTCTCTCCTCTTCTCTTCTATTCTCTTTCCTCTTCTATCCTCTTCTGTTATCTCCTATTCTGTTCTCTCCTCTTCTGTTCTCTCCTCTCCTCTTTCCTCTTCTCTTCTCTTCTATTCTATTCTATTCCCTTCTCTCCTCTTCTCTTTCCTCTTCTCTTCTATTCTCTTCTCTTTCCTCTCCTCTCCTCTTCTCTCCTCTCCTCTCCTCTTCTATTCTCTTTCCTCTCCTCTCCTCTTCTCTTCTCTTGTCTTCTATTCTATTCTATTCTATTCTCTTTCCTCTCCTCTCCTCTTCTGTTCTCTCCTCTCCTCTCCTCTTCTATTCTATTCTATTCTATTCTATTCTCTTCTCTCCTCTTCTCTTTCCTCTTCTCTTCTATTCTATTCTCTTTCCTCTCCTCTCCTCTTCTCTTCTCTCCTCTCCTCTTCTCTCCTCTCCTCTCCTCTCCTCTTCTATTCTCTTTCCTCTCCTCTCCTCTCCTCTCCTCTCCTCTTCTCTTCTATTCTCTTTCCTCTCCTCTCCTCTTCTCTTCTCTTGTCTTCTATTCTATTCTATTCTATTCTATTCTCTTTCCTCTCCTCTCCTCTTCTGTTCTCTCCTCTCCTCTCCTCTTCTATTCTATTCTATTCTATTCTCTTCTCTCCTCTTCTCTTTCCTCTTCTCTTCTATTCTATTCTCTTTCCTCTCCTCTCCTCTTCTCTCCTCTCCTCTCCTCTTCTCTCCTCTCCTCTCCTCTCCTCTTCTATTCTCTTTCCTCTCCTCTCCTCTCCTCTCCTCTTCTCTTCTATTCTCTTTCCTCTCCTCTCCTCTTCTCTTCTCTTGTCTTCTATTCTATTCTATTCTATTCTCTTTCCTCTCCTCTCCTCTTCTGTTCTCTCCTCTCCTCTCCTCTTCTATTCTATTCTATTCTATTCGCTCCTCTCTCCTTCCCCTTCCCCTCTCCTCTCCTGTCCTATCCTCCCTCCCTCCCCTCTTCTGAGGCTGCTGGCTCTACCATCTCTTGTCCTTTGACAGCATCTCTTTATCTGGTCTCCCCACTTCTTTCACACATACCATTCCCCCTCAATTAATCCCGGAGCAAACAAGATCCCATCTCTGGTCCTTTCAGCCATCAAAGCCTCTTCATGCATCCAGGATGAGAGAGGCTGGCTGGGGCATGACTCTCCCTGCCACCTCCTTCCCCTCAAAGGGTGGGAATTCCTCCTTAGTCCTAGGTTGGGTCTCTCCACAATGGGCGGAAACTAATCAGAGAGAGAAGCAACCTGAAATTTAGGAGAAATATCCTCATGGTGAGAACAATTGACCATTGGAACGACTTGCCTCCAGAAGTTGTGGGCAAAGAGATTAGACAGCCAGTTGCCTGAAATAGTATAGGACCTCATGCTTGTTAGTGCTATGTACATAACCAGTTGGGTTTGGCAATTGATAACACAAACCAAGTATGTATGCTTACATGTAATAGAATACTATTGCTTTAAGAGCTAGTGTTGCAGTTAACCATAAGAGGGAGCTAGAAGCCTCTCTCTCATTCTCTCTCTCTCTCTCTCTCTCTCTCTGCTATTCTCTGCTAGTTTGTCATTGTCACTATGCTATAGAACCCTGTGTTGAAATGGTAATTTATGTATTTGTAAATGTATTTGTAAAATGGTAATTTATGTATTTGTAAATTACCGAGTCTGCGGAGAGGGGCGGCATGCAAATCTAGTAAGTAAGTAAGTAAGTAAGTAAGTAAGTAAGTAAGTAAGTAAGTAAGTAAGTAAGTAAGTAAGTAAGTAAGTAAGTAAGCAAACAAACAAACAAACAAACAAACAAATAAGTTGAACAAGTAAGCTTCTAGTATTGCATATGTATTGAGAGTTATTCACTGATGTAATTGTGTATGACTAAGATTGTTCTTCACTAAGATATTTGCCAAAGTTAATATAATTTATACACTTAGTGTGTCTGAATTCTATTGCTGAATTACTACCAATATCTTCGGGCTACTAGCTGGATATCTGCAAAACCTCCACATATGTGTATCTTTGACTACTAAGAGATTACTCTGCACACTCCCTAACACTTAACAATGTTTGAGCAGAGGGTTGGACTAGAAGACCTCCAGGGTCCCTTCCATTCTGTCATTCTCTTAAAGCCATGGACAGGGACTGAGGTTCAAGCCAGCATCCAAATAACAGGGGCAGACAACCAAGTAGAAAACCATCTCCTCACGATGGAACTGCCAAGGAGAAAACCCACATCCACACCACCAGGGGAAGCTACTGCATGTAAACAGGGAGCAAACCAGACACTCGGTTGCATTCTTGGTGTTACCCAGTTGGATAATGAAACATTTGCAAGAAAACAACCAGGCTCAGAGAGACCCAAGCAGCCCACACTCTTCCTCCTCCCCCTCCTCCTTCTCCCCCCACTCCTCATCTCCGCAAACTCCACCCCCTTCTAGTAGTGATGATGTTCCCTAGTTGGGTCATAAAAGGCTCTGCAATAAAACCACCAAGCTCAGAGAGCACCCAAAATTCTATAGTGACCAAGATTCCCTTCTACTGAATCAATCAGAGCCTGTGGTGAGAACCAGGATATCACGTTAAGCCCCCCTATGCTTCATGTCTTCAGAGAGGGGCGGCATACAAATCTAATAAATTGAATGGAATTGAATTGAATGTTAAGAGACAACAGTTCTTATTCAATGAAGAGGCCAATCCGCAACTCCTCCCCTACTTACCAGCACAGCTGTCTTGGCATGACTCTAGGAGCCTAAAATTGTTGCCATTGCCTCCACAACCACCATAAATAAACTCTTGGCATTTGTTTGAAGTTGCATTGTAGTAGAAGCGAGGGATTCTGGATTCACATGGTCCAATCTCAGGAGACATCTTACAAATCTCTGTGACAAATGGAAAGGGGGGTGAATATTATTGAATTAGGGAGCACAAAAGGTTTTAAGGCTTGAGGTTTCTTCCTCCACCTGGTGCCCTCTTCGCATGCTCAGAGTGGAAGCTGTCGAGAGCCAACTGAGACATTTTAATTTGGTTTCCTGCTCAGATGATTGAGTAGATTGTCCTGTTGCTTAAAATTCTCCCTTTTCCCCCTGTAGGTCATTCAGTTTATTCAAAGAAAGTTAAGATACAAACCACTGAAATATTTTTAATTAAAGACTAAAGAATTTTTTAAAAGAATGTCAGTAGGTGGTCTAATAGGGAGTTGTTTAAGAGGGATGGTTTACATCCATCTTACAGAGGTACCCAGGTACTCGGTGAGGAATTCAGAACTTTTTTGGACAGGCACTTAAACTAGGTAAAGGGGACAGAGATGTAACTGATGTGGGTGATTTCTGTCCCCGACCAATGAGGATAAACCAGTTTTTGGAAGCTTATGAAAAGGGAGCTGCAAATAAAATAGATGTAGTTGTTGATGATAAGGGGCAAACTAATAATGAAAATAATGTTCTTCGGGTAATGTGCACGAATGCTCGAAGCTTGAGCAACAAGCTCTGTGAGTTAATGGCCATAATATCTAGAGATAATTTGGATCTGGTTGCCATAACTGAGACATGGTTTAAGGATTCTAATGAATGGGAAATATCCATACCAGGATATACATTGTATAGGAAGGATAGAATAGAGAGAAGGGGAGGTGGAGTAGCCATTTATATTAAAGAAAGTCTAAAAACAACACTGAAGTAGACCCAGAGACAGGGTTAGGTGAGAACGGTTCCTTTATTTCAGCTCAGTAAGGTAAGTGACTTCAGCGGATACCGTCTGCTCTACCTCGGAGAAACCGCTTCTTTTATACATTTGCGGTTCCCGCCAGAGAGAGAGCAGCCGCGTCTGAGCCAATCAGGAGCGACTTCCTGATTCTCGCTCAGACAGCGTTTCCACACGGAACCAAACTATTTGCAAGGATACAACACCCCTCCCTCTTTAGTCAGGATACATCAATCACGAAAGCCACGTGACGAAGTCCTCCAATCTGCTGGGTCTTCGCGAGGCTCGCTCCGACCTGCGCAGTTCAATTGAGTCCTCGCTGCCGATGGTGGAGGTCGGTTCGTTTGCGCTTTCCCGGTGCGGCTGGGGCCTGGTTTGGGCTCCGGCCTGCTGGGTTGATCTGACCGGCACAAGACCGACCTCGGAGGATGAAGATGGTTCGGCGTCGCTGGAGGATCCTTCCTGACCCGATAAGTCCATTTGCCAGTCTATTAAATCGGGTTGCGCGTTACAGTCTTTTAAAGTGGGAGAATCTGTTTCAGCGGGTTGTTCCGATGAGTTTCCCATGCGCTTACGTACATGGTCAATGTGCCGCTTCCACATTCGACCATCCTCTAACTTAACAATGTATGTTTTTGGAGCGGTCTGTTGTACAATTTTTCCTTTCATCCAATTTACACCCCCATCAAAATTCTTTACAAAAACATTTTGCCCCAAATACATTTGTCTCTCAGGGTTCACATACATAGGATTTTTGGTACAAAACCTTGGGTATAACCTATCCAGGGGGGACCTCAGTTTCCTTCCCATCAGTATCTCAGCAGGGCTTATCTGCGTGTGAGAGTTTGGGGTAATATGCTGGGTTAACAAAAACTGGTCCAAATTCTGTTGTACATCTCCAGGGCCTGATCTGCGTAAAGCTTCCTTTGCCACCCGAACGTAACGTTCTGCCAAACCATTAGCCCAGGGTGAGTAAGGTGAGATGAGCGCATGTCTGATTCCTAAATTATCTAAGAACAATTCAAATTGCCTGGCTGTCAATTGGGGCCCATTGTCAGACACTAAGATATCAGGACAACCATGGGTGGCAAACAAACGGCGCAGAACCTTAATGGTGGCACTTGTAGTTATATTGTTCATTGCTATGATTTCCACCCACTTGGAAAATGCATCAACTACTATTAGAAAGTATTGTGACCCCACTGGCCCTGCAAAATCAATATGGACCCTGGACCATGGCCCTGCCGGTTGTTCCCACTCTGCTGGAGTTGTTTTGGGGGGGTTAGGCCGTGACTCTTGGCATGGATCACATTTGGCTACCCAGTTTTCAATATTAGTGTCCAACCCTGGCCACCATAAGTGCCCCCTAGCTAGGCCCTTCATCCTGACAATCCCAGGATGGCCCACATGTAACATTTTGAGTACTTTGGTCTTTAAACTTCCAGGAATGATTACTCTATCACCCCACAACAGGCAACCTTTTACATATGACAATTCTAGTCTTTTGGTTTTGAAATCACACAATTCAAGTTCCACAGAGTCGTTCTGCCACCCCTTAAGTACACAGTTTACCACCTTTTTTAGGATTGGGTCTTGCTGCGTGTGTGCAGCCACTTCCCTTGCAGTGGTTAGTGGGTTGTCTTCAAGTTCTATCATTAGGACATCCGCATACGGGGCAGGGTCCTCTACTAACTCTGCCATGGGGCACCTACTGAGACCATCTGCGTGGTTGATGGTTTTACCCCCTTTATGAATGAGCTCGTACTGGTATCCTGAGAGGAAAAGGGCCCATCTGATTAACCTTGGGGACATAAATGGGGGATTAGGTTTGTTGGGGGCTAAGAGGCCTAGTAAGGGCTTGTGGTCGGTAACCAATTCAAAACTCCTGCCAAAAAGGTAATTATGAAACTTCTTCACTCCTGCCACTAAACTAGAGCCTCCTTATCGAGTTGGCTGTAATTCCTCTCAGTATTGGTCATTGTTCTCGAAAAGAAGGCAATTGGGGCCTCTGTATTATTTGGCAAAACGTGTGCCAAGACCCCTCCCACGCCATATGGGGAAGCATCGCACGTAAGCCTGATGGGTAGCGAAGTACTATACTGGACTACCACACTTTTAGAAGTTAGCAACTGTTTTATTTGTATAAAGGCTTCGTGTTCAGTTCTCCCCCATGTCCAAGGGGTTTCTTTCTGCAGCAAACGGTGTAGAGGCTCTGCTGCTGTTGCCTTCTGTTTTAAAAAGACGGAGTAAAAGTTAAGAAGGCCTAAAAAAGCTTGCAATTCTGTCTTATTTTGTGGTTCTGGGGCTTCTGTAATGGCTCTCAATTTTTCAGTAGTGGGGTGGATACCTTCCCCATCGATTTTATAACCTAGGAATTCTACACTGTTGGTTCCCCACACACATTTGTCCGGTTTGATTCTTAGCCTTTTGTCCTGCAGTCTCTGAAGTACGGTTTGATTCTTAGCCCTTTGTCCTGCAGTCTCTGAAGTACTTCCCTTATTCTTTTGTTGAGCTGCTCCTGGTTTTCCCCTGCAATTAAGATGTCATCAAATAGGGAATGCCCCCTTTAATCCCTGATAACAACCGTTCCATTATGCTTTGGAATATCCCTGGGGCTATGCTTACTCCAAACTGTAATCTGGTACATTTAAAGGCACCCCTGTGGGTTACAATTGTCTGTGCGCGTGCTGTCGGTTCATCGACAGGGAGCTGCTGGTAAGCTTGCGCTAAATCGATTTTTGCGAACCTTTTTCCTTCCCCCAGGGAGTGAAGGAGCTGTTGTACCACAGGAATGGGGTAAGGGTGATGTTGGAGGGCTTTGTTGAGCGTAGATTTATAGTCAGCGCAAACCCTTAAGGAGCCATCAGGTTTCAGAGGCTTGACTATGGGTGTTTCCCATGGTCCCTGCTCTACAGGAATTAAAATGCCTTGGCTTATGAGCTTATCCAGCTGTAGGTCTAGTTTGGGGAGGAGCGGAAGGGGTACCCTGCGAGGTTTGAGCTGTACAGGCGGGACCTTGGGGTCAATTGAAAACGAGATAGGGGGCCCTTTATATGATCCCAAGGTGGGGCTAAACACTTCTGGGAATTCTTGTAAAAAGTTAGGCATGCTATCAGAGTTAACAGTACAAATACCAGAAATTTCAATTCCCAAAGGTTCCATCCAAGCCAACCCCAGGAGGGAGTGTTTAGCCCCTGTAACAACAATCATTGATAGGGTACATTTAACATTTTTAAACACGATAGGTACATTCACTTGGCCTAAAACATGAATTATTCCCCCTTGAAAATCTCTAATTCCCAACGAGGTTTGTACTAGCTCAGATTTGGAGAGGTTAGGCATATATAGTTTAAGCTTTTCCCACGGCATAATGGTGTATTTAGACCCCATATCAAGTTCCATAGAACATGGTTTGTTGTTCAAAAGCAGGGAAATTACAATTTTGCCCCCATTTTTTGTTGCCGTGTTATTCACGGAAAATTGATTGTTACCTCTTGAGTAGTCGTGGTTAGCGGTTGGGTAGTTCTTGCGGCCGGAAAACCGGAAGGAGCGGTTTTCGCGCGGTTGAGGTGTTTGATTCTGGAAACGCTGAGGACGCGGGGTGGAGAAGGCTTCTTCACGCACAGCTGCTCTGCAGGCTTCGGCGATATGGCCGCGTCGGTTGCAGCGGCGGCAAATGGCGTCCCGGAAAGGGCATCGTTGGCGCGGATGGTTTCCTCGGCAGCCAGCGCAGGGGGTGACGGGGCGAGGGTACCTGGGATGTCTTGGCTGGTCCTGTTGCAGCAGGAAACAGCTGTCCTCTTTGAGAGCTGGTGGGCTGAGGTCGTCTGGGGCCTCGGCGCGGGAAAACGTGGAGTCGTCTTGGCGATGACCTCCCGCTTCTCGTGCTCCTTCAATTCCTTGGCAGCAGCGTCGGCGACCTCTGCGGTTTGAGCCAGCTTGATTACTGCCTGTAGGGTCGGCTCGTCTTCGGTGAGGAGTTTGTTCCTGACCGTGGCATTTCTCATGCCGAAGATTAAGGCATCGGTGAGGCGAGCTTACGGGTTATCAAACTTGCATTTTGCAAGCACCGTTCGAAGTCGCGTTGCGAATTGATTGATGGATTCCGATTCGAGCTGAGCCATTCTGGAAAATTGGTGCCGGAAAACGACGGCTGGTTTCGTTAGCTTGAAATGGCTCGCGAGCTTGGCTTGCAGGACGTCCCAAGCGACGGATTTGGCTGGCAGCGGGTCGGTGAGTGTCTGGGCGAGGTCGAAGATTTCTGGACCGCAGTAGTTCAGGAAGATGGCCCGCTTTCGTTCGGCATCGGCGTCCCATATTCCTGCTGCCTCGAGGAAGATCTCGAACTTGGCTATGTAGGCGTCCCAGGAGGATTTCTCCGGGTCGAAGAACTCGGGAGCCCGGCCGATCTGTAGGTTGTTCATTCTGCACGCGTGGTTCTTCCGTCTGTCATCGCCAGTAAAGTAGACCCAGAGACAGGGTTAGGTGAGAACGGTTCCTTTATTTCAGCTCAGTAAGGTAAGTGACTTCAGCGGATACCGTCTGCTCTACCTGGGAGAAACCGCTTCTTTTATACATTTGCGGTTCCCGCCAGAGAGAGAGCAGCCGCGTCTGAGCCAATCAGGAGCGACTTCCTGATTCTCGCTCAGACAGCGTTTCCACATGGAACCAAACTATTTACAAGGATACAACAAACACTAATTCAAAATACATGTCATGATCTAGAGACTCTCTGGATTTGCATGCAAAGTAAAGAAGGTTCTGTCATTAGAATTGGGGTGATCTATAGGCCTCCAGGGCAATCTGAGGAATATGACAACAAGATGGTGGATGAAATTACCCAAATGGCAGTAAAGGGAGATATTGTGGTTATGGGTGATTTCAACATGCCTGATGTTGACTGGAATATCCCCAGTGCCCTTACATGCAAAAGTAAGAATATAGTAGAGGCCTTTACAGGAGCAGGTCTGGCACAGCTGGTTAAGACACCAACTAGAGGGGAGAATATTCTAGATTTAGTTTTTACGAATGGGAATTGGGTTTCAGAGGTCAAGGTGGGAGAAAATTTAGGTTGCAGTGACCATCTATGTTTGTGGTTTGATGTAAAAACTCATTGTGAGCAATCTTATAATGGAACCAAAGTATTGGATTTCAGAAAAACAAATTTTAATGAATAGATAATGAATTAAAGGGGAGGGATAAAATGGCAGGAGCGAGCACCCAGTGGACTGTATTAAAAAAAGGCCGTCTTAAAAGCCACTGGACAAATAACTAAAGGTAAAAGGAAGAAGAAACCGCTAGGGTTTAGCAATGATGTAAGGGCTATAGTCAATGAAAAAAAGGCTGCCTATAGGAGGTATAAAGAGTGGAAGTATAGCTGATAGGGAGGTGTATAAAATGAGACAGAAGGAGGCGAAACAGATAATATATGCTGCTAAAGCCTCAAAAGAGGAAGAAATTGCCAAATCTGTAAAGAAGGGGGATAAAACCTTCTTCAGATATATTAGTGATAAGAAGAAGAAAAACTGCGGCATCACGAAGCTTAGTACCGGGAATAATACATGCATTAATGGGAATAAGGAGATCGCTGACCATTTCAATAGCTACTTCTGTCAGTTTTCTCAAAAGACACCCTACAAAATAATAATATAGAGGGATATAGCATTGCTTCCAGCTGTACGGATTCAGCTCCAGTGATCTTAGAAGCCGATGTCTTAGAAGAACTTGAATGATTAAAGATAAATAAGGCAATGGGTCCAGATGGCATCCACCCCAGAGTTCTTAAAGAACTCAGATCTGTCATTACTACCCCCATGACTGATTTGTTTAACCAATCCTTGTTAACAGGAGAAGTTCCTGAGGATTGGAGAATGGCCAGTGTTGTGCCTATCCACAAGAAGGGCAGTAGAGAAGAAGCTGGTAACTACAGGCCAGTTAGCTTGACATCAGTTGTAGTTAAAATGATGGAGACTCTACTCAAAAAGAGGATAAATCAGCACCTAAAAAACAATAACTTATTGGACCCAAATCAGCATGGCTTTACTGAAGGCAAATCATGTCAGACTAATCTCATTGATTTCTTTGACTATGTCACAAAGGTGTTGGATGAAGGTGGTGCCGTGGATATTGCCTACCTGGACTTCAGCAAAGCCTTTGATACGGTTCCACATAAAGAGCTGATAGATAAATTAGTGAAGATTGGACTTAATCCCTGGATAGTTCAATGGATTTGCAGCTGGCTGAAGCGTAGACATCAGAGAGTTATTGTTAATGGCGAGTATTCTGAGCAGAGACAGGTTACAAGCGATGTGCCACAAGGGTCTGTTCTGGGTCCTATTCTTTTTAATATATTTGTGAGTGACATAGGGGAAGGTTTGGTAGGGAAGGTTTGCCTATTTGCCGATGACTCTAAAGTGTGCAATAGGGTTGATATTCCTGGAGGCGTCTGTAATATGATAAATGATTTAGCTTTACTAGACAAATGGTCAAAGCAATGGAAACTGTAGTTTAATGTTTCCAAATGTAAAATAATGCACTTGGGGAAAAGGAATCCTCAATCTGAGTATTGTATTGGCAGTTCTGTGTTAGCAAATACTTCAAGAGAAAAGGATTTAGGGGTAGTGATTTCTGACAGTCTCAAAATGGGTGAACAGTGCAGTCAGAGGGTAGGGAAAGCAAGTAGGATGCTTGGCTGCATAGCTAGAGTTATAACAAGCAGGAAGAGGGAGATTATGATCCCGCTATATAGAATGCTGGTGAGACCACATTTGGAATACTGTGTTCAGTTCTGGAGACCCCACCTACAAAAAGATATTGACAAAATTGAATGGGTCCAAAGACGGGCTACAAGAATGGTGGAAGGTCTTAAGCATAAAACGTATCAGGAAAGACTTAATGAACTCAATCTGTATAGTCTGGAGGACAGAAGGAAAAGGGGGGACATTTAAATATGTTAAAGGGTTAAATATGGTCCAGGAGGGAAGTGTTTTTAATAGGAAAGTGAACACAAGAACAAGGGGACACAATCTGAAGTTAGTTGGGGGAAAGATCAAAAGCAACATGAGAAAATATTATTTTACTGAAAGAGTAGTAGATCCTTGGAACAAACTTCCAACAGACATGGTAGATAAATCCATGGTAACTGAATTTAAACATGCCTGGGATAAACATATATCCATCCTAAGATAAAATACAGAAAACAGTATAAGGGCAGACTAGATGGACCATGAGGTCTTTTTCTGCCGTCAGACTTCTATGTTTCTATGTTTCTAAACCGTGTATTTAGAAAAGGGAGAGGGAAAAATGTCACATATACGGATAGCATCCTCTCCCATTGAGAATGAGGATAAACAAATTTGGGGAAAATGGCATGAATGGATTTGAAATGAAGGCTGAAAATGTAACAATACAAAATATCAGTATACAAAAGAAGGATAATAATTACCTTAGGAAGTATGACTTTTATTACTCTTTTTCTTCCCAATGTATCTCTTTCTATATCTATTAGTAAAATTCATTTATGATAATTAAACGTAAATATACAAAATAGAAAGAAATGTATCAGAAAGGTAATAGAAATGGATTAAGATCTGTTAAACTAGAACAAAAGATGTGAGAAATACTGCTTTTACTCCTTATTCTTTTACTTTTTTCCCCTTTCTTTTTTCTTTTCTTCTTTTTTATTTCTGGAAAACAATAAAGATACTTTATTAAAAAAAAAAAGAGAGAATGAGGATTAACAGAATCCAGCAGTGTCAATTTCCCACCTCTTGTGAAACAGGCCCAGAGAATTTTAAACTGCTGAATCTGTCCACAAGTACTTAGTCCTCTGTCCTCTGTAGCTACATTGATACCAAAACAGTTCATTTGAAATGGCTTAATTTTGCGGGTTAAAAATCCCGATTCTGCTGTTGCATTGAGTCAAGAGTCCATAACTTATTGAGTCTATAACTTATTTTTATTTATTTTCTTTAGTGTTTTTAATCTTTAATATTAATTGACTATTTTTAACTAAATTATTGGATGTTTTTTTTAAAATGATGGATAATTGGGGTGATTATAGTATGTATGGAGTGAATGATTGGTATGGATGGGATGGGTGGGATGGGGTTACAATATGGATGAGATGAATGGGAGTGATGTAAGCAATATATTTGGCCTACCTGGCGCTGGAGAGGCAGGAGGGGGGGCACCTATCTCTCGGGTGGCAGAGGGTCAGGATATACCGGTGTTGCTGGGGAGAGGCAGATATGGTGGGAACCATGGAGTGAGCCGTTCCAGGGGAAGGAGCGATCGCTGCTTAATAACTATCCCTTGTTCCGGGTCCATGAGCTCAACCCAGGGCACTGGTGACGAGTGTAATTCTGGCCCTGGGCTCAGGTTTCTGCTACTCAATGCCAGGTCGGTGGTAAATAAAGCTCTCCTCATCCGGGATTTGATCCTGGCTGAGGAGGCCAACCTGGCATGTGTAACTGAAACCTGGCTGGGCCCGGAGGGAGGAGTTCCTCTCTCTGAAATTTGCCCAGCTGGGTTTCAGATATGGCATCAGCCTCGACCCCAGGGAAGGGTGGGAGGAGTGGCTATTATAGCCAGGGAGAGCCTTTGCCTGCGTAGACTCATTGCTCCAGAGATTGCAGGTTGCGAGTTCCTCCTGGTGAAGTTGGACTTAGGGGTTCAGGTGAGCTTGTTTCTCACGTACCTGCCTCCCAGCTGTGTGTCAAAAGCCCTGCCTGTGCTAGTCAAGGAGGTAGATGGGCTGGGGGTGGGGTTTCCTAGACATTGTCTTGGGGGACTTCAACCTGCCGTCACTCGGCTAATCCTCTAGACTGGCACAGGAGTTCATGGCCACCATGACCCCGTAGAGCTCCATGGTTCAAAGAGGAGCTCCGGGAGTTAAAACGCCAGAAGAGACATCTAGAGAAGCGATGGAGGAAGAGTAAATCCAAATCCGATTGAACACTTGTAAGAGCTCATATTAAGACTTACAAAGTGGCGCTCAAGGCGGCAAGATGCGCGTATCATGCCGCCCTGATTGCATCAGCGGAATCCCGCCTGGCCGCTCTGTTTAGGGTGACCCGCTCCCTTCTTAACCAAGGGGGAGTTGGGGAGCCCTTGCAGAGTAGTGCCGAGAATTTTGACTCATTTTTCACTGATAAAATCCCTCGGATCCGAGCGGACCTCGACTCCAATTGCAAAACAGAGTCGACTGACAACGAGTCAGTCGAGGTGACAGGCTAAACATCTTTGTCCATATGTCTGGGGGGAGTTTGACTTGGTGACACGGCCATTGGAGCTGTGAGTTCTGCCACCTGTCTTTTTTTTTTTAAATTTTTTTTAATTAATTTTTCTTAAAATAAACAGACACACAAGAACAAGGGGACACAATCTGAAGTTAGTTGGGGGAAAGATCAAAAGCAACATGAGAAAATATCATGTTACTGAAAGAGTAGTAGATCCTTGGAACAAACTTCCAGCAGATGTGGTAGATAAATCCACAGTAACTGAATTTAAACATGCCTGGGATAAACATATATCCATCCTAAGATAAAATACAGAAAATAGTATAAGGGCAGACTAGATGGACCATGAGGTCTTTTTCTGCCGTCACACTTCTATGTTTCTATGTTTCTATACAAACATTAAACATAAAGTGGGGGTGCATTTCCCCCGCTTCTCTTGAAAGTATAGATTCAAATACAGAAAAAGAATACATAATTGAATATATGTTTAATATTAAAAAGTCTAGTAAATTTGGGTTAGAATTTTCAAAATCTTAAGTACTATGTATATATAAACTAAAGTTCTTAATATGTTGCTTATACATAAACTAATATACCATAATCATCAAACAATACATTTAATCTAGTTTTAACTACTATGCGTGTATAAACCAAAATTCTTTATATATTGCTTATACATAAACTAATATACCATAATCATCAAACAATACATTTAAACTAATTTTAACTACTATACGTATATAAACCAAAATTCTTAATATGTTGCTTGTACATAAACTACTATATCATAATCATCAAAAAATACATTTAAACTAATATTAACATTGTTATCACCTAGGTAAAAACAAATACAAAAGATTAACTAAAAATAAATTTGTATATCTTATTTTTTCTTGTCTATCCATTTATAAACATTGTTCCATGTTTCATAGAATTTAGTATCTTCTTGATCATTCAATCGTCTTGTCATCATATCCATTTCAGCGCAATCTAATATTTTGGCTATAACTTCTTCTTCCTTGGGGATTTCTTCCCCCTTCCAATTTTGCGCATATATTATTCTAGCCGCAGTTAGTATGTGTATAATTAAGTAAAGAATTTCTTTCTTATAAGTCTGGTTGGTAATTCCTAATAGGTAAAATTCCGGGGTATTTTCTATATCTTGCTTTACTATTTCTTTTATTATTTTCTTTATCATCTTCCAGTATATTTTAGCTTTACCACATGTCCACCATTGATGGTAGTAGGTTCCTATTTCATTCTTGCATTTCCAACATAGTGGGGATGTTTTGGGAAACATTTTTGCTATCCTATTTGGTGGGAGATGCCACCTGTAGAACATTTTAATTTGGTTTTCTTTTAATGAGACTGATTTGGTCATTTTCCAGTTATTAATCCAAACTTTCTCCCATGTGTCTATGTCTATTTCCTTGCCAATATTTCTGCACCATCTTATCATAGTGTCTTTTAAGGTCAACTCTATATTTTTATGAGCAATGAGGAATTTATATATTTTACCTATCATTTTTGTTGGATTGGTAGTAATTAGATTACTTAGCAAATTTTTACTTTTATTAAAAATATAAAGAGTTTTATCCTTCTGGTATCTAGATCGAATCTGGGCGTAATGCCACCAGTCTATTGTTATCCCTTCTTCTTGTAATTTAATCCTAGATTTTAACTTCATCTGGTCATTTAGTAATTCTTTATATCTAAAAGATATTTTCTTGTCTTTTATAGACTTCGGATGTGTTATTGCTTCTAGGGGGGCAAGCCATTCTGGGATATTTAGAAAGTGATTTTTCCTTATGTCTTTCCAAACCTCTAATAGATACTTCCTTAATGTATGTCTTTTAAAATATGAGTGGTTTTTTTCCTTGTCGTACCATATAAATGCGTGCCATCCAAGCATAAGATCATGTCCTTCTAGATTTAATATTCTTTTGTTCTCTAGAGTTATCCAATCTCTAACCCATGTTAATGCGGCAGCCTGGTAGTATAATTTCCAATTTGGAAGGCCAAATCCTCATCTTTCTTTGATATCTTCTAGACAATTTATTTTTATCCTTGCTTTTTTCCCTTGCCATATAAATTTTTTAACTAGATTTGTCAAAGTTTTAAAAAAGATTCCCCCTGGATTTATTGGAATTACTTGGAAGAGAAATAAGACCTTGGGTAAAATATTCATCTTAATTGTTGCAACTCTTCCTAGAAATGATATTTTCAGGTTATTCCACATTGCTAAATCTTTTTAAATTTCTGTTAGTAATTTTGTATAGTTATCATTTTTTAGTGTTATTGTTTTCGCTGTTAGATTTATTCCTAGGTATTTTACTTTTTTAACAATCTTTATTCCAGAAATGCTTTCTAATTTGGTTTCTTGTGTTTTGCTCATATTTTTAGTTAAAAAATGTGTTTTACTTTTGTTTATCTTTAAACCTGCTACCTTTCCATATTGTTCAATAGCTTGCAGTAATGTGGGAACTGTTGTTATCGGTTCTTCAATTATAAACGTTAAGACATCTGCCAAGGCTTGGACTTTATAAGTTTCATCTCCTACAGTTAAACCTTTTATTTTAGGATCTGCTCTTATTTTAATTAATAGAGTTTCAAGAATCATAATAAATAGCAATGGTGATATAGGGCAACCTTGATGAACTCCCTTATTTATCTCAAGTATTGGTAATTGTTTATTGTTCAATATTATATTAGTTGTTTGTTTTGAATAGATAGTATCTATTAAATTAACAAATTTTGGGCCAAATCTCATTTTATTTAATTGCATTTTTATAAATATCCAATTGACGTTATCAAAGGCCTTTTGGGCATCTAGGAACATTAAGGATGCTGTCTTACCTGGATATTGTTCATAGTACTCTAGTGTGTTTATAACTGTTCTGAGGTTATTTTTAATTTGTCTCCCTGGTAGAAACCCATTTTGATCTTGGTGTATTATTCCATTTATGACTCTTTTAAGTCTGTGTGCATAAATAGCAATAAATATCTTGTAATCTACATTTAATAATGATATAGGCCTGTAATTTTAATTTTTTTCTGGGTCTGTGCCCGGTTTGTGTATTAAAGTTGTTAGTGATTCTGACCAAGATTTAGGAATTTTACCCTTGAGTCTACATAGATTGAAGATTTCTAATATGTTATTTCTTATTGTTTCATTTTCTATTTTATACCATTCTGCCGGTATGGCATCTGGGCCCGTGGCCTTATTATTTTTCTGTTTTTTGATTGTTATTAGGAGTTCTTCCATTGTTATTGGTCCATCCATGGTGGCCTGTTGGTCCTCTGTTATTTGTGGTAATTTTGAAGATTGTAAATAGTTAAAAACTTCATCTTCGCTAATATTATCTTTTGCATATAGATCTTTATAAAAATTATACACAATGTCTGCCTTTCCTTCTGTATCATATTTTATTATACCATCTTTGTCTTCTAGTTTTTTAATTAATTTTGATTGTCTCTGTTTTCTAAGTTTATATGCTAGCCATCTGCCTGGTTTGTTTGCATGTTCAAAATAGTATTGCTTTGCTCTTTTAATTTTTTCAGTTATCTGATTTTGTTCTATGATTCTAATTTTATGTTTAATTACATTTATTTCTGTTTTTAAATCTCTATTCTTAATATGTTGCTGCGATAAAAATTCTAATTGTTTTAATTCATTTATTAATTGTACATACTTTAATTTGTTTTCCTTGTTATATTTTGCTGTGTAGGATATTGTTAATCCTCTTATATAGGCTTTAACTGTATCCCATAAATTTTGTGGAGTGGTGTCTGAGTTTTTATTGATTTCAAAAAATATTTTTAATTCTTTTTCAATCCAATCCTTATATTTCTTATCATTTAAAATGTTTCTATTCATCCACCAGTTATTCTGTTTATTATTCATTCTCATAGAGACCACTATTGGATTGTGATAAGCCCATGTATTGACATCTATCTCGACCTCTTTTATTTGTTCTGCAACCATTTTTGGTGCCCATACCATGTCTATTCTTGTCCAAATTTTGTGGGGGTTGGAGTAGAAGGTATATTGTCTCTTGTGAGGGTATCTTTCCCTCCAGATATCATTTAATAATAGTTCCGCTTTCATTTTTTGAAAAGTACTAGGTAGCAAATTCCTTCTTGTTTTTTTACTTTTTTTCCTTTTATTGTTACCTTCCCCCCCCCTGAATGGTCTAGTTGTCTGTTCGCAATAGCATTAAAATCACCAATTATTAATACATTTTCAATAGCTAGTTCTATTATTGTTTGGTGTAGATTTTTATAAAATGTCATTTGATCTTCATTAGGGGCATAGATAGAAACAATAACTAGAGGTCTAGGTTCAATATCAACTTGTACAATCAATATTCTACCCTCATTATCCTTAAATATTTGTTTGGAATTTATAGAATTCTCAACATACATCACTACTCCTCTTTTTTTTTGATCTGCTAATGCAGCATACATTTTTCCAATTTTGGGATTCAACAGTAATTTTTGGTTATTTTTTTTAATATGCACTTCTTGTAATATTGCAATTTGAGCATTTTGATTTCTGATTTTAGAAAAAATTTGTTTCCTTTTCCTTGGTTCATTAAGTCCATTGACATTTACAGAAAATATTTTTAAATCTTTACTTATTGTCATTTAGTAGGTTTTTTGGTTTCTCGCTGAGGTTGAACTCTTCTGGCACCTTGGTCCTGCTCTATTGTCTGAGCAGTAGCCCCCAGATCTTCTTCTTGTTGGATTACTGGTTTTTCCCCTGGTTGCTATTGTACTGGTTGTTGTTGGACCGCTTGTTGTTTAGTTGTATAGTCCAGATGGCTGATACCACTGTTTTCAAAGAAGTACATGGCTTGGTCTATATTTTCCAGTTTGTATCTTGTAGAACGCCAAGTGAGAGATAGGCCTTGTGGAATAAGCCAACAGAAAGTTATATTTTCTTTAATCAAAATTCTAGTTAGGAAGTGATAGTCTCTTCTGCTTTCTCTGACACTTCTTGGAACTTTTTTAATATTTTTATTTCAATTCCTTGATGTTGGAGTTTGGAGTTTCTTGACCAGTGGAGTATGTCATCTCGCAAAGCTTTCCTTGTAAACTTGATGTGTATCTCTCTCGGAAGATTGTGGCGACGAATGTAGCTATTCGAAGTTCTGTAAACTTCATCGATTTCTTTCAGTAGTGCTGTGGGATCCTCTTGGAGTATTCCTCCAATAGTTTCAGCCATAGTCATTTTTAAATCTTCATCTTTTTCCTCTTTTATATTCTGAAATCTTAGCCCATACGAAGCACGTTGCATCTCCAACTGAGTGATTGATTCATCATATCTTCTATATCTTGCATCAGCTCTGCCTTCAAGGTAGTCCATTCTTTTTTCGGTTTTATCAGACTTCTCTTCAACTTTTTTAACTCGGTCATCACTTTCTTGTAATGTTTGTTGCATCTCCTTTATCTGGTCTTTCATCTCTCCCATGTCAACTTTCAATGCAGCCATCTCCTTTTTAAATTCTGCCTACTCTGATTTTATAACTTCTCTTTGTTGTGTTGTGTCCTCTTTTATAGCCTCTCGTTGTTGGGTTGCATCTTCTTGAGATTTAAACATAAAGTCTTTCAAAGTATTTAAGGTTTCTTGTATTGTTGCAAAGTTGGACTGCTTTGTTTTGTCTTTGTCTTTCTCCTTGGTAGACATAGTTAACACCTGGTGCGACGGGGAAGGATGCGGTGACCCTTGTGGGGAAGGAATTGTTGCTGTAGTTTGTTTTTTGACCGTTTTAACAAAGGTTGAGGTACTTGACATTATCAAATTTAATCCACTATTTAAAATTTAAAATTACTTTCAATTTATATGTAGTAAAAGGAAAAGAATTCCTATAAATTCCAAACCTGTTCAATTTATCTTGTTAACAGTTTCCCTTCAAATATAGCTATATATATCAATCCAATTACAGTGGAACCCCGACATAAGAGCTGCTCTACTTAAGAGCAACTCGAGATAAGAGCTGGGAGGGGAGAGATATTTTTGTTCTACTTACAAGCCCAAATTCGAGATACAAGCACCAAGGAGCTGTCTCCTGAAGCCAAACGCTAACTTCCGCGTTCGGCTTCAGGAGACAGCTGCGAAGCGGCGCGCGTGTTTTAAAAGGTTGCAGCCGGCCTGGGGGGCTCGGGGGGGTGCTTGCAGCTTTCTTTCTTGCTCTTTTTCTTTCTCTCTTTTACCTTCCCTTCCTCTATTTCTTCTTTTCTTTCTCCTTCCCACCTTCTTCCCTCCCTCCCTCCCTTCACTCATTCCTCTCTTACTCTCCCCTTTCATAAGTTTCCTTGCTTCCTTCCTCTGTTCCTGTCCCTTCCCCCTTTCTTTCTTTCTTTCTTTCTTTCTTTCTTGCTCTTTTTCTTTCTCTCTTTTACCTTCCCTTCCTCTATTTCTTCTTTTCTTTCTCCTTCCCACCTTCTTCCCTCCCTCCCTCCCTTCACTCATTCCTCTCTTACTCTCCCCTTTCATAAGTTTCCTTCCTTCCTTCCTCTGTTCCTGTCCCTTCCCTCTTTCCTTCCTTCCCACCCTCCGTCCATTCATTCACCCATTCCTCTCTTGATCGCTTAAAGCCAGTCCCTGGTGCAAAAAGGGTTGGGGACCTCTGTCCTACAGGATTGGGTGGCAGATAAGTTGAACATATGTAAATTTAAAAGTTTAAGAAAGTTTACAAGTTAAGTGAAAGAAACTTCATTATTCATTTATATGTACATGTACATTTCTTCATTAAAAACATGTCTTTCTGCATAATTTAGACTAACTTTGTGAGTTTTTTGAGGGCTGGAACCAATTAAAATTATTTACATTAATTCCTATGGGGAAAAGTCGTTCGAGATAAGAGCTGCTCGACTTAAGAGCCCAGGTCCGGAACGAATTAAACTCGTATCTCGAGGTACCACTGTACTAACAAAATTCAAAATATATTGTTATTTTTAAAACTTTAGATATGCAATACCAAAAAAAACCAGGTGTAAAACTTTTAAAAATACGAAAGAAATAAGAGCTAAAAAGAAGTAGTCTGATAAAAGGACAGAATAGATGAAAAAAAATAGAAAGAAAAAATTATGGGAAAGAAAAAGGAGAGGGAGAGAGGGAAGAAGAGAAAATTAGGAAAAAGAGTGGAGGAAATTATTCTAGGGGAGAGAAAAAGAAAGGGGGTGGTATTTTAATTCCACTAAAAAAGAGCAGGAAACCAAGGTTTATTAACAATGCATATGTTTCAGATCAGTTTTCTTTTAAAAATAGCAGTGCACAAAAAAAGAAAAGAAAGGAATCTAAAAGAGACCAGGGAGGAAAATAGTTATTCTAAAAAAACAAAATATCAGTATTATATACTTATGTTCTTCTTATAAGTCGAATAGTTGTGCTGGGAAGTAAAGGTTGTAAATCCAAGTATCAAGGGATAGAGTTATATTTAGTTCCAATTTCAAATTCAAAGGCAAAGTCAAGTTAAAAGTTTTCGTTTGCTTGGAATAAAGTAAGTTTATTTTCCAAGTTCAAGACAGAAGTAAAGAGGCAAATCCTAAGATGGAGTCAGGTTAAGTTTCGTACAGCAAAGCAGATGTTGGGAAATTCTCAGCAAATAATCCAAAAACGATCAGCAAGTAATCCAAATACGTTAATCCAAAAGTAAATAATCCAAAAAAAAGGTTGAATAAACTCTTTGTGATCTAATGTTTCAGTTCCTTTTATTTTCCATTTATTTTCTAATTATTGCGTTATTTCGTTATTGTAAAAAATCAGCAAGGTGAGAAGAAAGGCAGCAAAACTGTGTTCCTCCGCTGTCAGAATTTAAGCCCGGAACACTATAATTTTAGCGATCTAAACAAAACGAATTCCAATCATCATTGCAAATTTCCTTTAGCAATTTAGATTTTCTATATAGTCATATCGAATTTAAATTATTTTATTAATCCATAGAGTAAGGAAAATATTTTTTAAGTTCCAAAGTTCAAGTTCAAGATGGAAAAAACGAAAGTGAAAAAATTAGATTCGGCTGTTATTTGCGGATGAATCCAAAAGAAAAACTTTCACCTTCGCCTTATTGAAAAAAAAACTTTCACTTGAAACTTTCACTGCGATCAAATCTTCTGTTTTTGAACATGAAACGAAAAAAGAGTTTTTTACCTTAGGTCTTTTTATCTGTTGTATTCCTTTTCAGTCAGATAAATTGCAATAGTTTCGCTTTCTTGAACTTTTTCTTGCTTCCCGCTGGGTGTGGGGAGAATGCACTGGCCGAATCTTCCTAAGCAAGGAAGATCGGTTCTCCCTTCTCCGAAGCTGCGGGGCGAACCGCTGCCTCCGGAGCTTCAGCGACGGCTCCTCGGACAGAGGGGAGCCCCCTGTTCTGGGATCGGGCCATCCGAGCCTGATCCGATCGCAAATTTACGACCTTCGGAGGGGTAGAAGGAATCTCGGGGCAGAGCGCTGCCGAAGAGATCCCGCTGCGGTCTCCTCCAGACCGGAAGTCTCGAGTTCTGCCACCTGTCTACTGGATCTGTGTACCTCTTGGTTGGTTTCAGCCAGTCAAGAGGTGACGCAGAGCTGGGTCCAGGAGATTGTCAACCCCTCCTTGGGGAGGGGGCCCGTTCCGGCTCCTTATCAGGAGGCACTTGTGTGCCCCCTCCTGAAGAAGCCTTCCCTGGACCCAGCCCTGCTTAATAACTACCGTCCAGGCCCCAACCTTCGCTTTATAGGGAAGGTTGTTGAGAAGGTGGTGGCGCTCCAACTCCAGCGGTCCTTGGAAGAAGCTGATTATGTAGGTCCTCAACAGTGTGGATTCAGGCCCGGCTACAGGGCCCGGGACAGGGGCTTGTCCTCTGTCCTGGTGCTTCTTGACCTCCCAGTGTCTTCCAATACCATCGACCATGGTATCCTTCTGCGCCAGCTGGAGGGGTTGGGAGTGGGAGGCACTGTTCTTCAGTGGTTCTCCTCCTACCTCTCCGGTCAGTCACAGTCGGTGTTAGTGGGAGTCAGAGGTCAACCTCTAGGTCTCTCCCTTGTGGGGTGCCTCAGGGGTCGGTCCTCTCCCCCCTGCTATTTAATATCTACATGAAACCGCTGGGTGAGATCATCCAAGGACATGGGGTGAGGTATCATCAATATGCCAATGATACCCAGTTATACATCTCCACCCCATGTCCAGTCAATGAAGCAGTGGAAGTGATGTGCTGGTGCCTGGAGGCTGTTGGGGCCTGGATGGGTGTTAACAAACTCAAACTCAACCCAGACAAGACGGAGTGGCTGTGGGTCTTGCCTCCCAAGGACAATTCCATCTATCCGTCCATTACCCTGGGGGGAGAATCATTGACCCCCTCAGAGAGGGTTCGCAACTTGGGCTTCCTCCTCGATCCACAGCTCACATTAGAGAAACATCTTTCAGCTGTGGTGAGGGGAGCGTTTGCCCAGGTTCACCTGGTGCACCAGTTGCTCGCATTCACTCACAGTCACTCATGCCCTCATCACCTCAAGGCTCAACTCCTGTAACACTCTCTACATGGGGATACCTTTGAAAAGTGTTCGGAAACTTCAGATCATGCAGAATGCAGCTGCGAGAGCAATCATGGGCTTCCCCAAATATGCCCATGTTACAGCAACACTCTGCAGTCTGCACTGGTTGCCGATCAGTTTCCGGTCACAATTCAAAGTGTTGGTTATGACCTATAAAGCCCTTCATGGCACCGGACCAGATTATCTCAGGGACCGCCTTCTGCTGCATGAATCCCAGCGACCAGTTAGGTCCCACAGAGTGGGTCTTCTCCGGGTCCCGTCAACTAAACAATGCCGCTTGGCGGGACCCAGGGGAAGAGCCTTCTCTGTGGCAGCCCTGGACCTCTGGAACCAACTACCCCCAGAGATTAGAATTGCCCCCACCCTCCTTGCCTTTCGTAAGCTACTTAAAACCCACCTCTGCCGCCAGGCATGGGGGAATTGAGATACCGTTCCCCCTAGGCCTTTACAATTTTATGCATGGTATGTCTGCATGTATGTTTGGTTTTTATTATACTGGGTTTTTAAATTGTTTTTAGTATTGGATTCTTGTTATATCCTGTCTTATTATTGCTGTTAGCCGCCCTGAGTCTCCGGAGAGGGGCAGCATAAAAATCCAATAAATAAAAAAATAAATAAAGATAGGTCAGCCTTCCCCTAAAATTGCATCTTTTGGGGGCCCTCCGCCATTTCTGTCCCCTATTCAGCTGACACCCAACCACCATCTCCACAACCTCCCCAGAAGAAGCCCCACCAAGCCAGAGGGTCCAGACTGGGCTCTTTGGCTTCCCTTTCCTGGGGGAGAACTCTGCCCTCTGACCACATGAGCCCATTTCTGCAAACTCTACCTGGTCAGCCCTGGTTGGAGATGGAGGTCAGCCTGCCCAGAGGGTGAGGAGTCCCAGCAGGAGAAGAAGGCCTCCGGAAGACATGGTGAAGCCGTCTGCCCCACACTCAGGCTGCGTGCATTAAATAGTCTTGTGTCTATCAATTTCACATCCAGGAAGCAGGGCAACATAATGCAGTGAGGATACAAATTACTTCTTCTTTCACAAGATGGTAGAACAAGAGGTGGGAAATCTGAGGATTGGGTTGGCTGAGCAGTTTGGGGAAAGCTGTGCAGGTCCCTGTTGATGTCAATGGTAAAACAAAACTCACCTCTCCAGATTTGCTGCACAGTCGTGAGAATCACATCTGGTAATTCTGCTAATATGCTGTGGTGTCCCTGGTTGATGGTGAAATATGAGGCCACTCGGATGGGGCGATGGGGTAGCTTCCTGGTCAGGGCTGCTGTGGGGTTGTGATAAGAAAAGTGAAGGGATTTCTGCTCTTTGGCAATTTATTTTAATTCTTTTCAATAATCCATACATTAATGCATATACCTTTAGATGTTACAATATTGCAGGAAAGACATAGTTATAATCCATCATTCATAACAATTTATTCCAGGTAGATTTTTTTTTTCTTTTTAGAAAATTTTATTAGATATATACATATTAAAACAAGACAATGTGTTTCATCTTATGATTACATTTCCTATTATGTCTGATACAAAGACAGCACAAATCCCTCCCCCTCCCCCCCCAAACTGTAACTTAGACAATTTATTCCTTTCGTGTTTCCACGGTCTATAGCCACAGCACATCTTATCAGTTTAACATTGGCATTGAAACATTAATTACTATCTTAATCAATTATAAACTTAATTTTACTTATTTCTAACAACTTAGTATTTACATTATTTACAGCTATTCTTTTTCCTATTGTCAACCCAGGTGTAAAAATCGTCCCTTGTGTCATTATGGCAAGATTGATTGTGGTTTTTAAGTTTTTGTGTTAGTTTATCAGTAAGGAATTTTCCTAATCATGTCTCTCTCCATTGCTGTGTCTTCTTTCTTCCAATTTTGTGCTATGCAAATCCTAATTGCAGTAATTACATGTTGTATCAGATGATAATGGGGTTTTTTTAATTTTAGAATCTATTATGCCTAGAAGAAAGACCTCCGGTTTAAATTGCAGTTTAACTTTGTTTATTTTGTAAATCCACATTCTAATTTTATTCCAAATTTTCCTAATTTCGGGACAGGTCCACCACATGTGAAAAACTGTTCCATTTTTGTTCCTGCATCTCCAGCAGTCTGGTTTTAGTTTGGGGTAGATATATTCCACCTATAAAACATCTTTAAAATGTTTTCTTTGTACGCAGTTAATTTAGTTATTTTGTAATTTCTTTTCCAAATTGTCTCCCATTTATCAATATATATATTTAATTTATTTATTTTTATTTATTTATTTTGTCCAATACACAATGAGGGTTTTAGTGGGTATATATAAGCTACATCTACAGCAGCACGAAGCTTACAACTTCAGCCTGATGTGGTGAATGTGATTTCACCGAAACGTCACATAGAGACTGAAAATATTACACGGGGCAAAACCCAAACTCAGAACAATCTACATACATATACCCGTGAAAATCTACGAAAACATATATATATATATATATATATATATATATATGTGTGTGTGTGTGTGTGTGTGTGTTTTCGTAGATTTTCATGGGTACAGGTATGACGGTCTTGTTATATTCGGGTTTCTGCCCATGTAGGATTTGGAAATTTCTGGCGACGTTTCGATGAGGTCCCACTCATCATCTTCAGGCTGGTGTTTCTGTCCTTGTTCTCAGGCGAACACTGCGATACCTGAGCTGCCTTCCTTCTATAAATACTGGTGGCTGGGTGTGGTTTGATGGCTCAGCAATTGCCTGCTGTGTAGAAACTTCCTGGTGAGTCAGAGGGGTAACAATTGGGGTCGTTGATGTAGCTGAGGTATGCTGATTAGTTAATGGTTGTAGATTAGGCGTGATGTCCTGAGTAGTTGGAACTTGCAGGCTACTTGATTGCTTTACAATGTGTGTCCTGAGGGCTGGTTTCCAGATGTCTGGTAAGCGAGAGGTATCATCCCGCTTGTTCATATTTTGGGGATGTTTTTCTATCTCGATGGCTTCCATCATTATTCTTTTGCTGTAGTGTTCTGTTTTGGAAATTAATTTGGTACTGTCAAAATCAATTTCATGTCCTGTGGTTTTGAAGTGTTGGAAAAGGGAGGAGGTTTTTTCTTTTTTCCTTAATGCATTCTTATGTTCTGCAATACGTGCATTTACTCTCCTGTTAGTTTGTCCAATCTATGTGGCTGGGCAGATTTTACACGGTATTTGATAAACTCCCTGGTTTTCAAGTTGGATGTTGTCTTTCGGGTTTCTTAGGATGTTGGCTATTTTTTTATCTGTACCAAAGGCTGTCTTGATGTTCTGTTTGCGGAGAATTTTACTGATTTTATCTGTGGTGCCTTTGATGTAAGGGAGGAGGGCGATGCCATTGTCCTGTTCTGTGTCTTGGTTCTTGGGGGGTGTATCTTTTTGGATTAAGTTGTTGATTGCCTCTCTTTGGAATCCATTGGAAATTAATACATTTGTGAGACTGTGTAATTCAGGTTCCAGGTGGTCTTTGTCGGCTAGGCGTTTGGTTCTGGAAATGAGGGTCTTGGCTACGGAATTGATCTGTGCGGGGTGGTGGTGGGATTTTGCGTTCAAGTAGCGGTTGGTGTGTGTCTTCTTCTGGTATACGGTGTGTCCTAGGGAACCCTTCGGGTTTTTTGTAGATTAGGACATCCAGGAAGGGAAGTTTGTTGTTGTTTTCTATTTCCATGGTGAATTGTATTTTGGGGTGTAGGCTGTTGAGATGTGTGAGAAAGCTGTCCAGTTTTTCTTTCCCATGTGGCCAAATTACGAAGGTGTCATCTACATATCTAAGCCAGAGTTTGGGTTTGTATTCAGATTTGTCCAAGGCATTGGTTTCAAAATATTCCATGTATAAGTTTGCGATGACGGGTGACAGGGGTGATCCCATGGGGGCTCCTTCTATCTGTTTGTATCTTTGTCCATTGTGGATGAAGTATGTATTCATCAGGCACTGGTTGGTCAGATCTAAGATGTGCTTTGGGGGGTTGTATTTGTTTTGGATGGATGTCAGGGCTTCTTTGATAGGCACTTGGGTGAAGAGAGATATGACATCGAAGCTTACGAGAAGGTCACTGGGTTGTAGGTTTTGTTCCTTTATGATTTCTATGAAGTGGAATGAGTTTTGTACATGAGACATGATGGATTCTGCATAGGGCTGGAGTTGTTTGGCGAGAAATTTGGCAAGATTTGGAGCTGACTATGGGTCTGAGTGGTGTTCCTTCTTTGTGGTGTTCCTCCTTTGGGGAGGCCATAGAGCTTGGGGCATCTGGATGATTTTTCTCTGGGGATGATTCTTTGCTGGATTTCTTCACTGATGGGAGAAGCTTTTATTTTGGATTTGGTGGTTTTTTCCAGGTAGGTGGTAGGATCTGTGCTTAGAGGTTTGTAGGCGGGGTCTTGGAGTAGGTTGGATAGCTTGTCTTGGTAGTCAGATGTGTTCATCACCACAGTGGCATTGCCTTTGTCTGCTGGGAGGATGATTATGTTATTGTCCTTCCTCAAGTTGGTGAGTGCTTTTTGTTCATCTTTATGTAAGTTGCTTCTGGGTGGAATGCTGGAGCAGAGGACATTGGTGACTTCGAGTCTGATTTTGTTGGCTTCATCTTGGTTGATTTTGGTTAGGGTGGCTTCAACTCCGCATATGATGTTTTCAGTGGGGATGCGTTTGGGGGCGACTGCAAAGTTGAATCCTTTGGAGAGGACGTTGGTTTCTGCTGTGGTGAGGATCCTGTCCAATATATTATGTACTGTATGCTTCATGAGTTGCGGTGGAAAGGGTTTGGGCTTCTGGTGTTTTTCCAAATTGTGGAGTTTCCTGGTGTGTATGTCTGTATTGAGGGAGGTTTCTGTTTCAGCTCTACAGAGGGCTAGTTGTTTGGATTTGTCCCAGAGTATTGGGTGGATTCTGTTGCTAAGTTTGAGGTGAAGAGTGAGTAGGTCTTTGTTGGTTTGGTCTAGTAGGAATCTTTTCCTGTGGAGTTCATTTCTGATTAGGGCTAATTCAGTTCTTTTCAGGATCCGTTCAGTGGATGGGGCTTTAGAATGGAATTTTAGTTGGCAGCATTTGGGGATCAAGTTTCTGTCTCAGCAGTTGCATAGAAATTTGAGGTCACATAAGATGGTAGCTCTTTGGACCTCGAGTTTCTCGTAGGTCCTGGCCAGCAAGAAGGTATCCTCCACGTAGAGGTAAGATATTTGTTTTCGTAGATTTTCATGGGTACAGGTATGACGGTCTTGGTATATTCGGGTTTCTTCCCGTGTAGGATTTGGAAATTTCTAGCGACGTTTCGATGAGGTCCCACTCATCATCTTCAGGCTGGTGTTTCTGTCCTTGTTCTCAGGCGAACACTGCGAGACCAAAGCTGCCTTCCTTCTATAAATACTGGTGGATGGGTGTGGTTTGATGGCTCAGCAATTGCCTGCTGTGTAGAAACTTCCTGGTGAGTCAGAGGGGTAACAATTGGGGTCGTTGATGTAGCTGAGGTATGCTGATTAGTTAATGGTTGTAATCTACAGGTTGCAAGTTCCTCCTGGTGAAGTTGGACTTAGGGGTTCAGGTGGGCTTGTTTCTCACGTACCTGCCTCCCACCTGTGTGTCAAAAGCCCTGCCTGTGCTAGTCGAGGAGGTAGATGGGCTGGGGGTGGGGTTTCCTAGACTTATTGTCTTGAGGGACTTCAACCTGCCATCGCTCAGCTAATCCTCTAGACTGGCACAGGAGTTCATGGCCACCATGGCAGCCATGGACCTGACCCAAGTAGTACAGGGTCCGACTCATGAGGGGTGGCACGCAACCGACATGGTATTCCTCTCCGAGCAACTGAGTAATGGTCTGAGATTAAGGGGCTTAGAAGTGTTGCCTTTATCATGGTCAGACCATTTTCTACTGCGGCTTGACTTCGTGGCTCCAATCCTTCCTCACAGGGAGGCGGAACCAATTAAGTTGTTCCGCTCCTGGTGCCTGATGGATCCAGAAGGCTTTCAGAAGGCACTTGGGATTCTTCCAAATACACTCGTCCACAGTTCAGCAGAGTCTCTGGCTGAGGCCTGGTACAAGGCTGCAGCAGAGGCCCTTGACTGAATTGCGCCCCTGCGATCTCTCCGTGGCACTAGACCCCGTAGAGCTCCATGGTTCAAATAGGAACTCTGGGAGTTTAAACACCAGAAGAGACGTCTAGAGAAGCGATGGAGGAAGAGTAAGTCCAAATCTGATCGAACACTTGTAAGAGCTCATACTAAGGCTTACAAAGTGGCGCTCAAGGCGGCAAGATGCGCGTCTCATGCCGCCCTGATTGCATCAGCGGAATCCCGCCTGGCCACTCTGTTTAGGGTAACCCACTCCCTTCTTAACCAGGGGGGAGTTGGGGAGCCCTTGCAGAGTAGTGCCAAGAATTTTGACACGTTTTTCAGTGATAAAATCGCTCGGATCCGAGCGGACCTCGACTCCAATTGCAAAACAGAGTCGACTGACAACGAGTCAGTCGAGGTGACAGGCTAAACATCTTTGTCCATATGTCTGGTGGGAGTTTGACTTGGTGACACCTGATGAAGTGGACAAGGCCATTGGAGCTGTGAGCTCTGCCACCTGTCTACTGGATCTGTGTACCTCTTGGTTGGTTTCGGCCAGTCAAGAGGTGACACAAAACTGGGTCCAGGAGATTGTCAACCCCTCCTTGGGGAGGGGGCCCGTTCTGGCTCCTTATCAGGAGGCACTTGTGTGCCCCCTCCTGAAGAAGCCTTCCCTGGACCCAGCCCTGCTTAATAACTACCGTCCAGTCCCCAACCTTCGCTTTATGGGGAAGGTTGTTGAGAAGGTGGTGGCGCTCCAAATCCAGCGGTCCTTGGAAGAAGCTGATTATGTAGGTCCTCAACAGTGTGGATTCAGGCCCGGCTACAGCATGGAAACTGCTTTGGTCGCGCTGATGGATTATCTCTGATGGGCCCGGGACAGGGGCTTGTCCTCTGTCCTGGTGCTTCTTGACCTCCCAGCGGCTTCCGATACCATCGACCATGGTATCCTTCTGCACCGGCTGGAGGGGTTGGGGGTGGGAGGCACTGTTCTTCAGTGGTTCTCCTCCTATATCTCCGGTCGGTCGCAGTCGGTGTTAGTGGGGGTCAGAGGTCGACCTCTAGGTCTCTCCCTTGTGGGGTGCCTCAGGGGTCGGTCCTCTCCCCCCTGCTATTTAATATCTACATGAAACCGCTGGGTGAGATCATC
Source organism: Erythrolamprus reginae (assembly GCF_031021105.1). Lineage (NCBI taxonomy): Eukaryota > Metazoa > Chordata > Lepidosauria > Squamata > Dipsadidae > Erythrolamprus > Erythrolamprus reginae. The sequence goes on along the minus strand of NC_091952.1, from coordinate 1,448,465 downwards.
CAAGGACATGGGGTGAGGTATCATCAATATGCCGATGATACCCAGTTATACATCTCCATCCCATGTCCAGTCAATGAAGCAGTGGAAGTGATGTGCCGGTGCCTTGAGGCTGTTGGGGCCTGGATGGGTGTTAACAAACTCAAACTCAACCCAGACAAGACGGAGTGGCTGTGGGTCTTGCCTCCCAAGGACAATTCCATCTGTCCGTCCATTACCCTGGGGGGAGAATCATTGACCCCCTCAGAGAGGGTTCGCAACTTGGGCGTCCTCCTCGATCCACAGCTCACATTAGAGAAACATCTTTCAGCTGTGGCGAGGGGGGCGTTTGCCCAGGTTCACCTGGTGCACCAGTTGCTCACATTCACTCACAGTCACTCATGCCCTCATCACCTCAAGGCTCAACTCCTGTAACACTCTCCACATGGGGATACCTTTGAAAAGTGTTCAGAAACTTCAGATCATGCAGAATGCAGCTGCGAGAGCAATCTTGGGCTTCCCCAAATATGCCCATGTTACAGCAACACTCTGCAGTCTGCACTGGTTGCCAATCAGTTTCCGGTCACAATTCAAAGTGTTGGTTATGACCTATAAAGCCCTTCATGGCACCGGACCATATTATCTCAGGGACCGCCTTCTGCTGCATGAATCCCAGCGACCAGTTAGGTCCCACAGAGTGGGTCTTCTCCGGGTCCCATCAACTAAACAATGCCGCTTGGCGGGACCCAGAGGAAGAGCCTTCTCTGTGGCAGCCCTGGACCTCTGGAACCAACTACCCCCAGAGATTAGAATTGCCCCCACCCTCATTGCCTTTCGTAAGCTACTTAAAACCCACCTCTGCCGCCAGGCATGGGGGAATTGAGATACCGTTCCCCCTAGGCCTTTACAATTTTATGCATGGTATGTCTGTATGTATGTTTGGTTTTTATTATACTGGGTTTTTAAATTGTTTTTAGTATTGGATTCTTGTTATATCCTGTCTTATTATTGCTGTTAGCCGCCCTGAGTCTCCGGAGAGGGGCAGCATACAAATCCAATAAATAAACAAAATAAATAAAGATAGGTCAGCCTTCCCCTAAAATTGCATCTTTTGGGGGCCCTCCGCCATTTCTGTCCCCTATTCAGCTGACACCCAACCACCATCTCCACAACCTCCCCAGAAGAAGCCCCACCAAGCCAGAGGGTCCAGACTGGGCTCTTTGGCTTCCCTTTCCTGGGGGAGAACTCTGCCCTCTGACCACATGAGCCCATTTCTGCAAACTCTACCTGGTCAGCCCTGGTTGGAGATGGAGGTCAGCCTGCCCAGAGGGTGAGGAGTCCCAGCAGGAGAAGAAGGCCTCCGGAAGACATGGTGAAGCCGTCTGCCCCACACTCAGGCTGCGTGCATTAAATAGTCTTGTGTCTATCAATTTCACATCCAGGAAGCAGGGCAACATAATGCAGTGAGGATACAAATTACTTCTTCTTTCACAAGATGGTAGAACAAGAGGTGGGAAATCTGAGGATTGGGTTGGCTGAGCAGTTTGGGGAAAGCTGTGCAGGTCCCTGTTGATGTCAATGGTAAAGCAAAACTCACCTCTCCAGATTTGCTGCACAGTCGTGAGAATCACATCTGGTAATTCTGCTAATATGCTGTGGTGTCCCTGGTTGATGGTGAAATATGAGGCCACTCGGATGGGGCGATGGGGTAGCTTCCTGGTCAGGGCTGCTGTGGGGTTGTGATAAGAAAAGTGAAGGGATTTCTGCTCTTTGGCAATTTATTTTAATTCTTTTCAATAATCCATACATTAATGCATATACCTTTAGATGTTACAATATTGCAGGAAAGACATAGTTATAATCCATCATTCATAACAATTTATTCCAGGTAGATTTTCTTTTTCTTTTTAGAAAATTTTATTAGATATATACATATTAAAACAAGACAATGTGTTTCATCTTATGATTACATTTCCTATTATGTCTGATACAAAGACAGCACAAATCCCTCCCCCTCCCCCCCCAAACTGTAACTTAGACAATTTATTCCTTTCGTGTTTCCACGGTCTATAGCCACAGCACATCTTATCAGTTTAACATTGGCATTGAAACATTAATTACTATCTTAATCAATTATAAACTTAATTTTACTTATTTCTAACAACTTAGTATTTACATTATTTACAGCTATTCTTTTTCCTATTGTCAACCCAGGTGTAAAAATCGTCCCTTGTGTCATTATGGCAAGATTGATTGTGGTTTTTAAGTTTTTGTGTTAGTTTATCAGTAAGGAATTTTCCTAATCATGTCTCTCTCCATTGCTGTGTCTTCTTTCTTCCAATTTTGTGCTATGCAAATCCTAATTGCAGTAATTACATGTTGTATCAGATGATAATGGGGTTTTTTTAATTTTAGAATCTATTATGCCTAGAAGAAAGACCTCCGGTTTAAATTGCAGTTTAACTTTGTTTATTTTGTAAATCCACATTCTAATTTTATTCCAAATTTTCCTAATTTCGGGACAGGTCCACCACATGTGAAAAACTGTTCCATTTTTGTTCCTGCATCTCCAGCAGTCTGGTTTTAGTTTGGGGTAGATATATTCCACCTATAAAACATCTTTAAAATGTTTTCTTTGTACGCAGTTAATTTAGTTATTTTGTAATTTCTTTTCCAAATTGTCTCCCATTTATCAATATATATATTTAATTTATTTATTTTTATTTATTTATTTTGTCCAATACACAATGAGGGTTTTAGTGGGTATATATAAGCTACATCTACAGCAGCACGAAGCTTACAACTTCAGCCTGATGTGGTGAATGTGATTTCACCGAAACGTCACATAGAGACTGAAAATATTACACGGGGCAAAACCCGAACTGAGAATAATCTACACACACACACACACACACACACACACACATATGTTTTTGTAGATTTCGTAGATATATATATGTTTTTTTATGTCGGATCACCCTGGTATATTGAAGGAACGTCACAGCTCCTTTTTGCCTCTAGGCCCAACCCAGGACCACTTCAAGGCAGTTAATTTATTCATAGCCGACAACTATATTCTGTATGTATATCAATATACCAGGGTGATCCGACATAAAAAAACATATAGCCCCTCCCTGGTACAGAGCTGGAGGGATAAAGGTCTGGTGGCTCAACTGCTAACTCTCTGCCTTACAAGGCAGAGGCTGCCAGATCGAATCCCAGTAAAGAAGGGTGTGGCTAGCTGATGAGGCCAGAACAAGGCCGAAATGGTACCATCCTAGTCTCCCTTAATTTTAAAATTTCAGCTAAAAACATTTGATACATATATATATATATGTGTGTTTTCGTAGATATTCACGGGTACAGGTATGATGATCTTTGGTATATTTGGGTTTCTTCCTGTGTAGGATTTAGAAATTTCTAGCGATGTTTCGACGAGGTCCCACTCATCATCTTCAGGCTGGTGTTTCTGTCCTTGTCCTAGGGCGAACACTGCGAGACCTGAGCTGCCTTCCTTCTATAAATACTGGTGGCTGGGTGTGGTTTGATGGCTCAGCAATTGCCTGCTGTGTAGAAACTTCCTGGTGAGTCAGTGGGGTAACAATTGGGGTCGTTGATGTGATTGAGGTATGCTGATTAGTTAATGGTTGTGGATTAACAAAAAGGAAGGGGGACTACTATACACCTATTTCGAGCTAATCTGCTCTCATCAGGCAGCCATACCTTTACTGGGATTTTCCATTGCAATCTCCAAAACATTTTAAAATTTATGAAAAACTCCTAAAATTAACTAAGCTTTTGTTAGTCTTCTACTAAAATCATCAGAGTGTTAAAATCCCCATTGAAGACAGTTGATTTTATAGGCTGCTGCTCCCTTTGCTCATTGCCCTTGTCACAGGCCTACACCCTTCATTCCCTCCTGTAATTATCTTAGCTGTTTCTAGTTTAGTCATGGAAACAAGTGAGGCTGCTGTTAGATTTGAGATTAGATTAGATTTATTGGATTTATATGCCGCCCCTCTCCGCAGACTCGGGGCGGCTCACAACAATGGCAAAAACAGTACATAGTGACAAATCTAATATTTACCAATCTAATGACAGTTTTAGGTTAAAAAATTCATAAAAGCAACCCCCAATATATATAAAAAACAAGGACACAATAAACCATGCACCAAAACAACATGGGCAACGGGGAGATGTTTCCTTCTTTATCTTTTGCGTATTGCCTCTTTCTCTCCCCAGAAGGTAGAGTAGGGATATGAACCAATACTTGGGATGTGCTAATCACCACTTTCTCCCCCTTGTTGCTACTCCTCCCTCCCTTAGGCACCAACATTGTCTCGTCTAGCATCTGTTGTGCCCAGGATCGTGTATTGGGTCTGCACTGTTCTGCAGCCCCCCTGTCTCTCTGCTCTCCCAGCTTGCTCTCCTGTATGCGATTGGAGCTTGCCCCGCCTTCACCTTCATTAGGCTCCTCCTTATGTCTACGGGGGGTGGAGTTTCAGATCTCCACCTGTTTCCATGACTAAATTAGAAACGGCTAAGATAATTACAGGAGGGAAGGAAGGGTGTGGCCCTATGATGCGGGCAATGAGCAAGATGGAGTGACTGTGGGTCTTCCCTCCCAAGGACAATTCCATCTGTCCGTCCATTACCCTGGGGGGAGAATCATTGACCCCCTCAGAGAGGGTCTGCAACTTGGGCGTCCTCCTCGATCCACAGCTCACATTAGAGAACCACCTTTCAGCTGTGGCGAGGGGGACATTTTCCCAGGTTCGCCTGGTGCGTCAGTTGCGGCCCTATCTGGACCGGGACTCATTGCTCACAGTCACTCATGCCCTCATCACCTCGAGGCTCGACTACTGTAACGCTCTCTACATGGGGCTACCTTTGAAAAGTGTTCGGAAACTTCAGATCGTGCAGAATGCAGCTGCGAGAGCAGTCATGGGCTTTCCCAAATATGCCCATGTTACTCCAACACTCCGCAGTCTGCATTGGTTGCCGATCAGTTTCCGGTCACAATTCAAAGTGTTGGTTATGACCTATAAAGCCCTTCATGGCACCAGACCAGATTATCTCAGGGACCGCCTTCTGCTGCACGAATCCCAGCGACCAGTTAGGTCCCACAGAGTGGGTCTTCTCCAGGTCCGATCAACTAAACAATGCCACTTGGCAGGACCCAGGGGAAGAGCCTTCTCTGTGGAGGCCCCGGCCCTCTGGAACCAACTCCCTCCAGAGATTAGAATTGCCCCCACCCTCCTTGCCTTTCGTAATCTCCTTAAAACCCACCTCTGCCACCAGGCATGGGGGAATTGAGATACTCTTTCCCCCTAGGCCTTTACAATTTTATGCATGGTATGTCTGTATGTCTGTTTGGTTTTTATAATAATGGGTTTTTAATCATTTTTACTATTGGATTATTTTGTATACTGTTTTATTATTGTTGTTAGCCGCCCCGAGTCTCCGGAGATGGGCAGCATACAAATCCAATAAATCAAATCAAATCAAATTGAGCAGCATCATATAAAATCAACTGTCTTCGAGGGGGATTTTAACGCTCTGATGACGTTAGTAGAGGACTAACGGAAGCTTAGTTAATTTTAGTAGTTTTTAATAAATTTTAAAACGTTCTGGAGATCGCAATGGCTGCTGCCTCTTCATTTATAAATCTCTGAAACTTACATGTAAGTTGCAGAGATTCCTGGTGACGTTTCGATGAGGTCCCGCTCGTCATCTTCAGGCTGGTGCTTTTGGCTTTGTGCCAGGGTGAACATTTAACAATGTTTGAGCAGGGGGTTGAACTAGAAGACTTCCAGGATTTCGTCCGTTATTCTGTTAAAGCCATGGACAGGGACTGAGGTCCAAGCCAGCATCCAAATAACAGAGACAGACAACCAAGTAGAAAATAATATCCTCATGATGGAACTGCCAAGGAGAAAACCCACATTCACACTGACAGGGGAAGCTACTGCATATTTTCACCACATTTTCATCTATAGCTACATTGATAACAAAAGTGTTAATACGAAATTGCTTAATTCTATGCGTTAAAAATCCTGAATTTGTTGCTGCATTGAGTCAAGATAGATCAGAGTTCCCCTAAAATTGCATCTTTCTTCCTTGGGACCATCTCCCACTTTTGTCCCCTATTCAGCTGACACCCAACCACCATCTCCAGAACCTCTCCAGAAGAAGCCCCACCAAGCCAGAGGGTCCAGACTGAGCTCTTTGGCTTCCCTTCCCTGGGGGAGAACTCTGACCACATGAGCCCATTTCTGCAGACTCTACCTGGCCGTCTCTGGCCGGAGACGGGGGTCAGCTCTGCCCAGAGGGTGAGGAGTCCCAGCAGGAGAAGAAGGCCTCCAGAAGACATGGTGAAGCCGTCTGTCCCACACTCGGGCTGTTGGCTCTATTTATTCTCCCTGCTGAGATTTGCACACCTCTAGTTCCAGGAAGCAACCAATGGAAGAGCTTGTCTGTGGAGGTTGTGAATGCTTGAACGCTTGAGACTTTCATGGGGAGATGGGATGGCCATTTGTCCAAAATAATGCAGGTATTCCTGCTTCAGCAGAGTGGGGGGTTGACTAGATGACCTACAAGGTCCCTTCCAACTCAAATTAATAAATAAATAGGTATAAGTTTTATTAGATTTGTATGCCGCCCCTCTCCAAAGACTCAGGGCGGCTCACAACAACAGCAACACAATATACAAAGTACAAATCCAATATAAGTTAAAAGCAATTTAAAACCCATAAATATTAAGAAACAATCATTACTACACAATCATACCAATCTCATATATTACAGTCAGAAAAAAGATGGTTCTGGGGGGACAAGATAGTTATTCCCCCCATGCCTGGCGACATAGATAGGTCTTCAACATCTTACGGAAAGTGGGAAGAGTAGGGGTAATTTGAATCTCCAGGGGGAGTTGATTCCAGAGGGCCGGGGCCCGCCACAGAGAAGGCTCTTCCCCTGGGGCCCGCCAAACGGCACTGTTTAGTCTACAGGACCCGGAGAAGGCCAACTCTGTGAGACCTGTTTGGCCACTGGGATTTGTACGGCAGAAAGCGGTCCCAGAGGTATTCTGGTCCGATGCCATGTAGGGCTTTATAGGTCATTACCAGCACTTTGAATTTGTGACCGGAAACTGATCGGCAACCAGTGCAGGCCATGGAGTGTTGTGGGCAGATCTTGGAAGCCCCACGATAGCTCTCGCGACTGCATTCTGCACGATCTGAAGTTTCCGAACATTATTCAAAAGAAGCCCCATATAGAGAGCGTTGCAGTAATCGAACCTCGAGGTGATGAGGGCAGGAGCGACTGTGAGCAGTGACTCCCGGTACAGATAGGGCAGCAACTGGTGCACCAGGAGGACCTGGGCAAATGACCCCCTCACCACAGCTGAAAGATGGTGCTCTAATGCGAGCTGTGGATCGAGGAGGATGCCCAAGTTGCGGACCCTCTCTGAGGAAGTCAATAATTCCCCCCCGAGGGTAATGGAAGGACAGATGGAATTGTCCTTGGGAGACAAGACCCACAGGCACTCCGTCTTGTCAGGGTTGAGTTTGAGCCTGTTGACACCCATCCAGACCTCAACAGCCTCCAGGCACCAGCACATCACTTTAAATAAATAAATAAATAAATAAATAAATAAATGAATGAATGAATGAATGAATGAATGAATGAATGAATGAATGAATGAATGAATGAATCAATCAATCAATCAATCAATCAATCAATCAATCAATCAGTAAAATAATCAATATAGCTATAGCTATAGCTATAGCTATAGCTATAGATATAGATATAGATATAGATATAGATATAGATATAAATATATAAATAAGAACTGAAAACAATGGTACTCAAGGGAATGCTGCCTGCCTCAACCAACATAGAGGCAGCACATGGACATCCGTTTCAATCACCACTGATAGATACACTTGGCATCCCTGAATCTGTCTAATCCTGCCTTGAAGCTATCAAGGCTGACAACTGTCACGAATTCTTCTGGAAGGGACGGCGTTTAAAGGGTGACTTGATGGAAGTGTATGAAATCCTGCATGGGATAGAAAAGGTGGACAGAGAAAAATTCTTTTCTCTCTCACACAATACTAAGACGAGGAGGCCACCCCTAAGGCTCACAGGTAAGAAAGTGAGGACAAATCAAGGGAAATATTTCTTCACCCAGAGGGTCGTTGGTTGATGGAATTCCCTTCCAGAAGAGGTCATGACAGCTGTCAGCCTGGATAGCTTCAAGGCAGGATTAGACAGATTCAGGGATGCCAAGTGTATTGGTGGTTATTGAAAGGGATGTCCATGTGCCACCTCTATGTTGGGGGTCAGGGGAAAGAGAGGGTCTTGCCTTCTCGTTCTGCTCAAGATCCCCATGGACAATTGGGGGGCCACTGTGGGACACAGAATGCTGGACTCGATGGGGTTTGGCCTGTTTCAGCATGGCTCTTCTTATGTTCTTATGTTCTTCAAGGTTTGTTCCAAGAAGCACAAGACGTCCAGCGCTTATGGTTATTTCCTGCTCAAGGACCTTCGTGCACAGCGACTGTGTGCACTAATGATGCTACTTAGATGGGTCATGAAATGTCCAAAAGAAAACAAGCAAGGATTCTCCTCCCCTCCCCTTGCTACAACCCCCCTCCTCCCTTCTAGTACAGATTATGATCCCTAGATGGGTAGTGGAACGTCTATAAAAAACTACCCAGCTCAAAGACCACCATGAATCCCACAATTGTTGTCATCCTCCTCCTCCTCTTCTTCCTCTTCCTCCTCCTCCTCTTCTTCCTCCAATTTCTGGTGATGTTTGGACGAGGTCCAACTCATCATCCAACCACACCCAGCCACCAGTATTTATAGAAGGAAGGCAGCTCAGGTCTCGCAGTGTTCGCCTGAGAACAAGTCAGAAACACCAGTCTGAAGATGACGAGTGGGACCTCGTCGAAACTTCACCAGAAATTTCCAAATCCTATACGGGAAGAAACCCGAATATACCAAGACCGTCATACCTGTACCCATGAAAATCTACGAAAACAAATATCTTACCTCTATGGGGAGGATACCTTCTTGCTGACCAGGACCTATGAGAAACTCGAGGTCCAAAGAGCTACCATCTTATGTGACCTCAAATTTCTATGCAACTGCTGAGACAGAAACTTGATCCCCAAATGCTGCCAACTAAAATTCCATTTTAGCCCTAATCAGAAATGAACTCCACAGGAAAAGATTCCTACTAGACCAAACCAACAAAGACCTACTCACTCTTCACCTCAAACTTAGCAACAGAATCCACCCAATACTCTGGGACAAATCCAAACAACTAGCCCTCTGTAGAGCTGAAACAGAAACCTCCCTCAATACAGACATACACACCAGGAAACTCCACAATTTGGAAAAACACCAGAAGCCCAAACCCTTTCCACCGCAACTCATGAAGCATACAGTACATAATATATTGGACAGGACCCTCACCACAGCAGAAACCAACGTCCTCTCCAAAGGATTCAACTTTGCTGTCACCCCCAAACGCATCACCACTGAAAACATCATATGTGGAGTTGAAGCCACCCTAACCAAAATCAACCAAGATGAAGCCAACAAAATCATACTTGAAGTCACCAATGTCCTCTGCTCCAGCATTCCACCCAGAAGCAACTTACATAAAGATGAACAAAAAGCACTCACCAACTTGAGGAAAGACAATAACATAATCATCCTCCCAGCAGACAAAGGCAATGCCACTGTGGTTATGAACACATCTGACTACCAAGACAAGCTCCATAGGCTCACCCCTACAGAATTTTGCCAAATTTCTTGCCAAACAACTCCAGCCCTATGCAGAATCCATCATGTCTCATGTACAAAACTCATTCCACTTCATAGAAATCATAAAGGAACAAAATCTACAACCCAGTGACCTTCTCACAAGCTTCGATGTCATATCTCTCTTCACCCAAGTGCCTATCAAAGAAGCCCTGACAGCCATCCAAAACAAATACAACCCCCCGAAGCACATCTTAGATCTGACCAACCACTGCCTGATGAATACATACTTCATCCACAATGGACAAAGATACAAACAGATAGAAGGAGCCCCCATGGGATCACCCCTGTCACCCGTCATCGCAAACTTATACATGGAATATTTTGAAACCAACGCCTTGGACAAATCTGAACACAAACACAAACTATGGCTTAGATATGTAGATGATACCTTCGTAATTTTGCCACATGGGAAAGAAAAACTGGACAGTTTTCTCACACATCTCAACAGCCTACACTCCAAAAAACAATTCACCATGGAAATAGAAACCAACAAGAAACTTCCCTTCCTGGATGTCCTAAACTACAAAAAACCCAATGGCTCTCTAGGACATACCATCTACCAGAAGAAGACACACACCTCATCGAAACTTCACCAGAAATTTCCAAATCCTACACGGGAAGAAACCCAAATATACCAAGACCGTCATACCTGTACCCGTGAAAATCTACGAAAACAAATATATGTGTGTGTGTGTGTGTGTGTGTGTGTGTGTGTGTGTGTGTATATATATATATGTTTTCGTAAATTTTCACGGGTATATGTATGTAGATTGTTCTGAGTTCGGGTTTTGCCCTGTGTAATGTTTTGCATGTCTATGCGACGTTTCGGTGAACAACAACACAAAGATTGGAACTCCAGCCTGAAGATGGTGAATGTGATTTCACCGAAACGTCGCATAGACATGCAAAACATTACACAGGGCAAAACCCGAACTCAGAACAATCTACATATATATATTTGTTTTCGTAAATTTTCATATATATATATATATAAATATATATAAATATAAATATAAATATAAATATAAATATATATATATATATATATATATATATATATATATATTTCATATATATATATATATATATATATATTTCATATATATATATATATATATATATATATATATATATATATATATATATATATATATTTCATATATATATATATATATAAAATGTTTTTAGTTGGAATTTTTTTAAAAAATTAAGGGAAACTAGGATGGTCCCTCATCAGCTAGCCACACCCTTCCTTACTGGGATTCGATCTGGTAGCCTCTGCCTTGTAAGGCAGAGAATTAGCGGTTGAGCCATCAGACCTGATCCCTTCCAGCTCTGTACCAGGGAGGGGCTATATGTTTTTTTATGTCGGATTACTCTGGTATATTGAAGTAACGTCACAGCTCCTTTTTGCATGGATACTGACCCTCATCTGCACATATGCAAAAGCCTTTGTGTATGTGCAGAGGGTTCTTTACCAGCCAGCAATGGGGAACCAGTTCAGGAGCATGGCAAGATGGCCATCACTACCAGTTCGATGACCGTGGGTTAATTTCTGCCACGGGTTCACACGAACCAGTATGAAATGGTAGCAACCCTCCATTGCTATGAACCTTCCCTTGTCGGTGATCCAAGGAGGGGTCTTGGGGCCACCAGCCGTTCGTGTGTTTTAGCCTCCATTTTCACATTACACAAAGGACCCTTGACCTTTCCTATGTCAGGTGAGGCCCACAGGTAAAGGAACACTTGGCACCTGTTTCAAGGGAGGCCTGTTGTGTTTGACCAAGTGAGCCCTGGCTTATACAACCAGGACCAGGATGACGAAGCCTCTTTCCATCACAAATTGTACCATGACTGAAAGGATTGGAAGGGGCATCCTGTGAGAGACACACTCACCTTGGATGGTCCCAACTGTGACTCATGAAGCAGCATCATGACGGGAATTCCGGGGACCCTGGAACAAGGATCCAGGAGAAGTTCATTAGAGGTTCCTGTTTGGAAGGGATTTGGGGAATAATGCCATACATACATACATACATACATACATACATACATACATACATACATACATACATACAAAAAGTGGAAACAGGAACCAGAGGGACTGCAATACTAGACCTAATTTTAACAAAAAAAAGGAAGAAATGACAGAGGGAATAGAAGGAGAAGCGACGCTAGGTGAGAGTGACCATATCATCCTAAAATTCAACATTGTGCAATCACTAACTACAACACCCAACTCAATCACAGTCCCAGACTTCAGAAAAGCGGACTTTAACAAGCTCAGAGCGAACCTAAAGAATAAACCCTGGAAGGAACTTCTAAAGAGTAAATCCACACAGGAAGCCTGGGAAGCCCTAAAGAACATTATCACTGAGGCCCAAAACAATTCAATCCCCAGGAAAAAGAAAAGCAGAAAAACTAAAATGAAACCAGCATGGCTAAACAAGGACCTCATAGACAACGTAAAAGAAAAAAAAGCCAAATACAATAAATGAACGGAGACAGAATATCAGCAAACAGCCAGAACCTGCAAGCAAAACTTAAGAACAGCAAAAGCTCAACATGAACAGCACCTCGCAATGAAAATTATCGACAATAAAAAAAGCTTCTTCCACCACATAAACAACAAGAAAAAAATTAAGGAAACAGTCACCATACTAAAAAACAAAGATGGTAACGAAATCAACGACAATAGAGACAAAGCACAGCTGCTCAATGCCTACTTTACATCACTCTTCACACATAAAGGAACCACCAACCAACCAACCTACAACCTAACTGCAACCAACAGCCCCGGAACCGAACTCAACGCAGACAAAGCTACCATTAGGTACTACCTGCGGGAGCTCAACGAGTTCAAATCACCGGGACCTGACGGACTCCACCCCAGAGTCCTAAAAGAACTGGCAGACACCATAGCGGAACCTCGGTCGGACCACACCTGGAGTACTGTATTCAGTTCTGGTCACCACACTTCAAAAGAGACATTGAAACTCTGGAGAAGGTGCAGAAAAGAGCAACCAAGATGATTAAGGGATTGGAAACCAAGACTTATGAAGAGAAACTGAGGGAACTGGGCATGGATAGCCTAGAGAAAAGGAGGGCCAGAGGGGACATGATAGCAGTCTACAAGTATACGAGGGGATGTCACAGAGTGGAGGGGATCACTTTATTCTTCAGGGCACCAGACGGCCAGACGAGGAACAACGGCTAGAAGTTGACCAAGGAGAGATTCAACATGGAGATAAGGAGGAACTTCCTGATGGTCAGAGCGATCAACCAATGGAACAACCTACCAGCGGACGTTGTGAACTCCAACACTCCGGACATTTTTAAAAGAAAATTGAACTGCCATTTGACTGGTGTGCTATAGGGTTCCTGCTTGGGCAGAGGGTTGAACTTGATGGCCTTCATGGTCCCTGCTCAAGGACCTTTGTGCACAGTGGCTGCGTGCACTAATGATACTACTTAGAAACATAGAAACATAGAAACATAGAAGTCTGACAGCAGAAAAAGACCTCATGGTCCATCTAGTCTGCCCTTATACTATTTTCTGTATTTTATCTTAGGATGGATATATGTTTATCCCAGGCATGTTTAAATTCAGTTACTGTGGATTCATCTGCCACGTCTGCTGGAAGTTTGTTCCAAGGATCTACTACTCTTTCAGTAAAATAATATTTTCTCATGTTGCTTTTGATCTTTCCCCCAATTAACTTCAGATTGTGTCCCCTTGTTCTTGTGTTCACTTTCCTATTAAAAACACTTCCCTCCTGGACCTTATTTCACCCTTTAACTTAGATGGGTCATGAAATGTCTGAAAGAAAACAAGCAAGGATTCTCCTCCCCCTCCCCCCCGTGCTACAACCCCCCTCCTCCCTTCTAGTACAGATTATGATCCCTAAATGGGTACTGGAACATCTATAAAAGAATACCCAGCTCAGAGAGCACCATGAATTCCACAACCATTGTTGTCGTCCTCCTCCTCCTCTTCTTCTTCCTCTTCTTCCTCCTCCTACTCTTCCTCTTCCTCTTCTTCCTCCACCTCCTAGGAAGGAAGCAGATCTCTCCCTATGTCCTTACAATGATAATGAGCCTTAGTTGGACAATGAGGTGTCTCAAAGAAAAACACCAAGCTCAAGAAAGCACTGTGTGTGTGTGTGTGTGTACAAACACAGACATAGAAATTATATATGTGTATGTATGTATGTGTATGTATGTATATATATATATATATATATATATATATATATATATATATATATATATATATATATATATATCTTGAGCTTGGTGGTTTTCTTTGAGACACCTCATTACCCAACTAAGGGACATTATCAGCCTTTGTGTATGTGCAGAGGGTTCTTTGCCAGCTGGCAATGGGGAACCAGTTCAGGAGCATGGCAAGCTGGCCATCACTACCAGTTTGACGACCGTGGGTTAATTTCTGCCACGGGTTCACACAAACCAGTATGAAACGGTAGCAACCCACCACTGGTATGAACGTTCCCTTGACGGTGATCCAAGTAGGGGTCTTGGGCCACCAGCCGTTCGTGTGTTTTAGCCTCCATTTTCCCATTACACAAAGGACCCTTGACCTTTCCTATGTCAGGTGAGGCCCCCAGGTAAAGGAACACCTGGCATCTGTTTCAAGGGAGGCCTGTTGTGTTTGAACAAGTGAGCCCTGGCTTATACAACCAGGACCAGGCTGACAAAGCCTGTTTCCATCACAAACTGTACCATGACTGAAAGGATTGGAAGGGACATCCTGTGAGAGACACACTCACCTTGGATGGTCCCAACTGTGACTCATGAAGCAGCATCATGACGGGAATTCTGGGGACCCTGAAACAAGGATCCAGGAGAAGTTCATTAGAGGTTCCTGTTTGGAAGGGATTTGGGGAATAATGCCATACATACATACATACAAAAAGTGGAAACAGGAACCAGAGGGACTGCAATACTAGACCTAATTTTAACAAACAGGAAGAAATGACAGAGGGAATAGAAGGAGAAGCGACGCTAGGTGAGAGTGAGCATATCATCCTAAAATTCAACATTGTGCAATCACTAACTACAACACCCAACTCAATCACAGTCCCAGACTTCAGAAAAGCGAACTTTAACAAGCTCAGAGCGAACCTAAAGAATAAACCCTGGAAGGAACCTCTTAAGAGTAAATCCACACAGGAAGCCTGGGAAGCCCTAAAGAACATTAGCACTGAGGCCCAAAACAATTCAATCCCCAGGAAAAAGAAAAGCAGAAAAACTAAAATGAAACCAGCATGGCTAAACAAGGACCTCATAGACAACGTAAAAGAAAAAAAAGCCAAATACAATAAATGGAAAGAAGGACTCATAACCAAGATAGAATATCAGCAAGTGAGCCCTGGCTTATACAACCAGCACCAGGATGACAAAGCCTGTTTCCATCACAAACTGTACCATGACTGACAGGATTGGAAGGGACATCCTGTGAGGACACACTCACTTTGGATGGTCCCAACTGTGACTCATGAAGCAGCATCATGACGGGCATTCCGGGGACCCTGGAAGAAGCATCCAGGAGAAGTTCATTAGAAGTTCCTGTTTGGAAGGGATTTGGAGAATAACGCCATACATACGTACATACATACATACATACATACATACATACATACATACATACATACATACTGTACATATGTACATGCACACACACACACACATATATTCGTAGGGCTACAGGTATGAAGGCCTTAACTAAAGTGGCCAGATTTTTACATTGTTAAAGAAGGACACCATTGACCGGGGTGGGGGGTGTCTTGATTAAAACTTTGCTCTATATGGAGCAAAAAACCCCTTCTTATTCTTTTTATCTCTATCTCTCTTTCTCCCTCCCTTTCTCTCTGTTTTTCTTTCTTTCTCTCTCTTCCTTCCCTCTCTTTCTTTCTCTCTCTCTCCATCCCTCTTTCTTTCTCTCTTTTTCTATAAAGTGGCATATAAGTCTAAATGCTATTGCTATAAAAGAAAGAGAAAGAAAGAAAGAAAGAGAAAGAAAGAAAGAAAGAAAGAAAGAGGGAGGGAGAGAAGAAAGGAAAGAAGGAAGGAAGGATGGATGGATGGAAGGAAGGGGAGAGCTTTCTGCCCAAAACTCTAAGGGGGAAGAGGGGAGCAGGGCCGGGGGCTTTCCCGAGGCCGCTTGCTTTGTCGATCTGGGGTTCCCCCCCCTTTTTTTTTCCTAATTTGACGTCAGCCTTGCAATCTTTGGCGGGGAGTGGGGTTCTCTTTCTTCTAGCCAGAAACCCTCTGAAAACCAAAATGCACAGCCAGGGTGGAAGCTGAGCTGCTTGCTGGCCGTTCAAGGCACCCGATCGCAGGGCCAGCAGCTCCCACACACCTGCAGCCTCCGTTCAAGCCGCTGAGCTGCTATGGAAAAGCGGGACTTTTTAAAAAATGCAGCAGGCCGCGGGTCTTTCCGGCAGTAAAAATTGCCAGCTTCTTTGCTTCCGCGTATGTGCAGAAGCAAAATAAAAATAGTAATTTTTTCCCGGAATTGCTCTGGCTGCTCGTGTATGTGTGCGCATGAGCAGCTGGAACCGGAACGGGACCACATGCTCCACTTTCCACAGCGGAACCACCGTTCCCGGCTTTCCGGTTGGAGTCCACCCCTGATGGTGGGTCAATTTGATTATTGGATAGAAACCTCCTCATCTGAAATATTTGGTGATTTTTTTATTTTTGTTAAACAAGGACATGAACGTTTCAAACTTTTCACAGACTCATCACCTAAAATGGTCACCTAACATCAAAAGCACCATCAAAAAAGCACAACAAAGAATGTTCTTTCGGCACCAACTCAGGAAGCTCAAACTGTCCCAGGAGCTGCTGATCCAGTTCTACAGAGGAATCATTGGGTCTGTCATCTGCACCTCCATCACTGTCTGGTTTGGTGCTGCAACCCAACAAGACCGACACAGACTTCAGAGGAGAATCAGAACTGCAGAAGAAACAATTGCTGCCCACCTGCCTTCCATTGAGAACCTGTAGACTGCAAAAGAGGGTGATGAAATTATTTTCAGACCCCTCGCATCCTGGACATAAACTGTTTCAACTCCTACCCTCAAAATGATGCTTCAGAGCACTGCATACCAAGACAACTAGACACAAGAACAGTGTCTCCCCCACCTCCACCTCCACATTCCTTGGGGCAGGAGCTGGGCCAGAGCTAACCACGACAGCCATGTTCCTTGCAGGGATTCACAGGTGACAATCAGGACCACGAACACCTGAGTGAAATTCGAACAGAATAACTGAATTGGAAGGGACCTTGGAGGTCTTCTAGACCAACCCACGGCTTAGGCAAGAAACCCCACAGCAGTAATGGCAAACTCCTTTTTTCCCCTCGGGTGCCGAAAGCGCAGGTGTGTATGTGCACAATTGCAAATGCACGAGTGCCCACACCCATAATTCAAAGCCTGGGGAGGGCAAAAGCAGCCTCCCCCACCTTCCTGGGGGCTGCAAATGGCCCATTTCCTGACTTCGGGAGAGCCCGGTAGGACCAATTTTCACCCTACCCAGGCTCCAGAGGCTTCCCTGGAGTCAGGGGAGGGCAAAAAATTATTTTATTTATTTTATTTTATTAATTAGATTTCTATGCTGCCCTTCTCTGCAGACTGAGGGTGGTTCACACCAAAATAAATATAACAATACAATATACAAGAAATCTAAATTTAAAATTAGGTCTAAAAACCCCAATACATTAAAAACAATCATCGTTGTTCATTTCATATCCATCCCATCAATGGCTTGAGGTAGGTGCAGCACTCAACAGCCCCTGACGGCAAAGGTGAGATTTTAACGCCTTGCGGAAGGCCAGGAGGGTGGGGGTGGGAGGAATCCCTGGAGGGAGTTGATTCCAGAGGGGCGGGGCTGCCACAGAGAAGGCTTTTCCCCTAGGCCCCACCAAGTGACATTGCCTAGCTCAGTGATGGCGAGCCTTTTTTTCCTTGGGTGTCAAATGAACATGTGCCGCACGAATCCCAGCAGCCGATTAGGTCCCACAGAGTCGGCCTTTTCCGGGTCCCCTTGACTAAACAATGTCAATTGGCGGGGGCCAGGGGAAGAGCCTTCTCTGTGGCGGCCCCGGCCCTCTGGAATCAACTCCCTCCAGAGATTCGAACAGCCCCCACCCTCCCTGCCTTCCGTAAAATGCTGAAGACTCTGTCGCCAGGCGTGGGGACCATTACCTCCCCCCTCCGTTGTGTTTTCTGACCTCTGTTGTATGATTATCTGGGTTGAGTGTGTACGATTGTGTAGTTGGGGATTTTATGACACTGATTATGTTATATTAACGTTTTTTAATTGACTTTTTAAATTTTATTATTAGATTTGTAATGTATTGTATTATTGCTATGTTGTGAGCCGCCCCAAGTCTTCAGGGAGGAGCGTCATACAAATCTAATAAATGAAATAAATAAATAAATAAATAAATAAATAGATAGATAGATAGATAGATAGATAAATAAATAAATAAATAAATAAATAAATAAATAAATAAATAAATAAATAAATAAATAAATAAATAAATAAATAAATAAATGTGTGTGCGCTATTGCATATGCGCAAGTGCCCACACCCATAATTCAACACCTGGGGAGGGCAAAAACAGCTTCCCCCACCCCCGGAGGCCCTCTGGTGGCCGGAAATGGCCTGTTTCCCAACTTCTGGTGGGCCCAGTGGGCTTGTGTTTCACCCTCCCCAGGCTCCAAAGGCTTCCCTGCCCTCCCCCATCCCCCTGAGGCTCTCCGGAAGCCCAAAACGCCCTCTCAGAGCCTCTGTGCAAGCCAAAATCAGTTGGTCGGCACCCACATTAATGTTGGAACCGAGGTAGGGCAACAGCTTGTGTGCCAGCAGATATGAGTCCACGTGCCACCTGTGACACCCGTGCCATAGGTTTGCCATCACTGGCCTAGCTGATGGGACCTGGAGACTGTTCCAACTAAGCATGATGGAAGCCTGGTTATATTGAAATCTAAGAGGAGACTGCCATCTGCTGACAAAAGAGAAAACTACAACTCAGGAAAAGTTTATATACAAACCGAGGAATAACTAAATGAAGTGGCCGGAAAAACTTTATTGAATTATTTCTACCCACTCTATGTGTATTGGATTGTTGGAGACTCAAATATAACCTCTAGAACGATTTAAATGGAACTGGTGGTTAATGTGACATAAAACATTGGGACTACTAACTTAAATATTAAATAACTTAGATCGGGGCTTGGAAAATAGAAATTAGGCAATGCAAAAGGATACAGGCCACCAAAAAATTCCCCACCCCACAAAATATGGTGGCCTCCATGGACAAACCCAACTGATCTAGTTCCGTGATGTCATTGTGACATCACCAGTGGGATTTATTTGTTTGTTTGTTTGTTTATTTACTTATTTATTTATTTATTTATCAGATTTGTATGCCGCCCCTCTCCGTATACTCTAACAAAAATAAAAACAAATCCAATATTTACAAATCCAGTCAACGAAGGAGTGGAAGTGATGTGCCGGTGTCTGGAGGCTGTTGGGGCCTGGATGGGTGTCAACAGACTCAAACTCAACCCGGGTAAGACGGAGTGGCTGTGGGCCTTGCCTCCCAGGGACAATTCCATCTGTCCATCCATAAACCTGGGGGGGGAATTATTGGCCCCCTCAGAGAGGGTCCACAACTTGGGCGTCCTCCTCGATCCACAGCTCACATTAGAGAAACATCTTTCAGCTGTGGCGAGGGGGGAGTTTGCCCAGATTTGCCTGGTGCACCAGTTGCGGCCCTATTTGGACGGGAGTCACTGCTCACAGTCACTCATGCTCTCATCACCTCAAGATTCGACTACTGTAATGCTCTCTACATGGGGCTACCTTTGAAAAATGTTCGGAAATTTCAGATCGTGCAGAATGCAGCTTTGAGAGCAATCATGGGCTTTCCCAAACATGCCCCTGTTACACCAACACTCCACAGTCTGCATTGGTTGCCGATCAGTTTCTGGTCACAATTCAAAGTGTTGGTTATGACCTATAAGCTCTTCATGGCATCGGACCAGAATATCTCTGAGACCGCCTTCTGCCGCACGAATCCCAGTGACCGGTTAGGTCCCACAGAGTTGGCCTTCTCCGGGTCCTGTTGACTAAACAATGTCGTTTGGCAGGACCCAGGGGAAGAGCCTTCTCTGTGGCGGCCCCAACCCTCTGGAACGAGCTCCCACCGGAGATTAGAACTGCCCCCACCCTCCTTGCCTTTCGTAAACTTCTTAAAACCCAGCTCTGCCATCAGGCATAGGGGAACTGAGACATCTCCCCCGGGCCTATACAGTCTATACGTGGTATGGTTGTGTGTATGTTTGCTTTTAATAATGGGGAGCATGAAGCTGTGCACACATCACCGTTTTTACTAACTAACCGGCAGTCCCAGTCGTACCGGCTGTGGCCCATTACTGCCCCAAAGGCAAAGAAGACACCTGAGACCAAGAGGGCAGTGACAACCAATGCTTTATTGCAGAGAATAAGGAATGGATCCATGGTGGGTCTTGGGGTGGGTGGGTCTCCAGGGTGGTCCAGAACAGAAGAAGGGTCTTGGTCAGGTTTGAACACCAGATCCAATTCTGGTGGGTCTCCTCATTGGAGATGCTGTAAAAACAAACAATCAGTTGTGGGTTTTCTGCCCAGAACTTCCTCTGGTGCTTCATCCGGCCCAATCTTACAACCATGGAGACCCAAATCTGAACTCAGGAGGAAGGGCCTGATTGGGAGAGAGCTGGGAAACAATGGGGCAGCAGCCTCCCCCTTGGAGTTATGGGGCTGCATCACTGAGGGTTTCAAGTAAAGGTGGGACAGCCATCTGTCCAGGATGCGCTGAGGATTTCTGCACTGGAAGGAGGGTGGACTAGATGACCTCCAGTGTCTTTTCCCAACCCCCTCTTTCCAGGAGACCTCAAGATGTGACGCTGCTTGGAGCACAGAGAAGGAGGCCTTCACAGGAGCTTCCGAACTGGGAACATTTCTCACAATCAGAAGTGTGAGCTTGTGGCCCTAACCCTCTTGGTGAAGCCATGGACCTCCCTGTCCGCTAAGCATGGATTAATTGTGGCCTGCTCAGGGGATGAGCAATCCCTACTATATAAGTGACAACACAATTTACTGTCAAGCTTGAAGCTTCTGCTGTTGCACCATTATCGCTTTTCAACTAGCTAAAGAATTAAGGGGGGAGGGAAGGGGGGATGGGCTTCAGACTTCAAAGAGAAGAGCCCTGAGGTCCAAGGACACACCGGCAGGGGTCTGCCAAACCTAGAGACTTTTTCAAATATCAAAATAATGACACTCAATTGCAGAATGCAACCTGTATTGATAGGGAGAATTCTGCACTCTTGACTACTGTTCTGTCTGGGTGCCCCCAGACTTCAACACCAACTGGAAAAAGCAGCCAGACACCCTGGTAAAAGCAAAAGCACTTTATAGTTTGAAAAATAAACACAGAGAAAAACCTGTTCTTCCCAACAGGCAGGCTATGAGACTTCACAGCAGAGTCCTGACGGCCAGACAATACAGCAGACTTCTTGCTGGCACACCCACCACTGTAGAGAATAAGACCCACACATTTTCCCCCCAAGGATTCAGTATTCAAAGTCACAAACCAGAATTCCAAGACGCCAAAGATCACAGCCAAGTCCCAGGACTCCCAAAGATAATACTCCACAAGCCAGGAAGGGTGGGTCTGCCTTTTCAGCCTTTCCAGAGAGCACCACACCCAAACCCAGCTGTTGCCTCTTTAGTGCTGAAAGTACCTGGCTAATTGTCTCCTTCGTTGTGTTGCTCTTCTCTGCCGAAGATCGATGATTGCTTGTGCATTTTCATCTAAGGAATCCAGGCTGCTTGCTGGGGAGAGCTCCCCTTCGGGGGACTCTGGCTGTCCTCCCTCTCCCTCAGCCTGAGATTCCTCCTCCCCGTCTGCCTGAACCTCCTGTTCCTCATCCTCCCCCTCTGAGCAGGAAGCCGGCAGAGGATCAGCCATTCCCTGAGGGGCCTCAGACGGAATCACAACAACTACGGTCTATGGGTTTGCGCAAGAAATAACCAGAGCTGGTTTTGCCTCCTTCAGTGCCAAAATGAGCTACTTGATAAAGTTTGCATCCAACTATTGGAAAGCCTTGAAAGTGTTTGCTTTGGTTGGGTTTGTGAGTCGTAACGTTGACAGTTACCTTAATGTGGACCCGATCTACAACCTCAATGGTGAGTAAGCCTGGAAGGGCCGGGCGCCTCACATTTCATGCAAAAGAGAAAATCCCAAGGTCAAATGTGAGACCAGGCAGACCAGATAGGAAACTGGTTCTGTTTTATTGTCAAGCTACATTAACAGGATCTTGAAGAGCTAAAAGGACAAATCTCCTGCTCTGTCCTATGCAGCCTAAGAAACTCTCCTCTTCTCTCATCTCCTCTCCTCTTTCCTCTCCTCTCCTCTTCTCTTCTCTTCTCTCCTCCTCTCTTCTCCTCTCCTCTTCTCTTCTATTCTCTTTCCTCTCCTCTCCTCTCCTCTTCTCTTCTCTCCTCTCCTCCTCTCTTCTCCTCTCCTCTTCTCTTCTATTCTCTTTCCTCTCCTCTCCTCTCCTCTTCTCTTCTCTCCTCCTCTCTTCTCCTCTCCTCTTCTCTTCTCTCCTCCTCTCTTCTCCTCTCCTCTTCTCTTCTATTCTCTTTCCTCTCCTCTCCTCTCCTCTCCTCTTCTCTTCTCTTTCCTCTCCTCTCCTCTCCTCTCCTGTTCTCTTCTCTCCTCTCCTCCTCTCTTCTCCTCTCCTCTTCTCTTCTATTCTCTTTCCTCTCCTCTCCTCTCCTCTTCTCTTCTCTTCTCTCCTCTCCTCTTCTATTCTCTTCTCTTCTATTCTCTTTCCTCTTCTCTCCTCTTCTCTTCTCTTCTCTCCTCTCCTTTTCTATTCTCTTCTCTTCTCTTTCCTCTTCTCTACTCTACTCTACTCTTCTCTTCTCTTCTGTTTCCTCTTCTCTTCTATTCTCTTTCCTCTCCTCTCCTCTCCTCTTCTCTTCTCTTCTCTCCTCTCCTCTTCTATTCTCTTCTCTTCTATTCTCTTTCCTCTTCTCTCCTCTTCTCTTCTCTCCTCTCCTCTCCTTTTCTATTCTCTTCTCTTCTCTTTCCTCTTCTCTACTCTACTCTACTCTTCTCTTCTCTTCTGTTTCCTCTTCTCTCCTCTTCTCTCCTCTTCTCTTCTGTTCTCTCCTCTTCTCTTCTCTCCTCTTCTCTTCCCTCTCCTCTCCTATTCTATTCTATTCTATTTGCTCCTCTCTCCTTCCCCTTCCCCTCTCTTCTCCTGTCCTATCCTCCCTCCCTCCCCTCTTCTGAGGCTGCTGGCTCTACCATCTCTTGTCCTTTGGCAGCATCTCTTTACCTGGTCTCCCAACTTCTTTCACACATACCATTTCCCCTCAATTAATCCCGGAGCAAACAAGATCCCATCTCTGGTCCTTTCAGCCTGGCTCAAAGGGTGGGAATTCCTCCTTAGTCCTAGGTTGGGTCTCTCCACAATGGGCGGAAACTAATCAGGGAGAGAAGCAACCTGGAATTTAGGAGAAATATCCTCATGGTGAGAACAATTGACCAGTGGAACGACTTGCCTCCAGAAGTTGTGGGCGAAGAGATTAGACAGCCAATTGCCTGAAATAGTATAGGACCTCATGCTTGTTAGTGCTATGTACATAACCAGTTGGGTTTGGCAATTTATAACACAAACCAAGTATGTATGCTTACATGTAATAGAACACTATTGCTTTAAGAGCTAGTGTTCCAGTTAACCATAAGGGGGAGCTAGAAGCCTCTCTCTCATTCTCTCTCTCTCTCTCTCTCTCTCTGCTATTCTCTGCTAGTTTATCATTGTCACTATGCTATAGAACTATTTGTTGAAATGGTAATTTATGTATTTGTAAATGTATTTGTAAAATGGTAATTTATGTATTTGTAAATTACCGAGTCTGCGGAGAGGGGCGGCATACAAATAAATAAATAAATAGATAGATAGATAGATAGATAGATAGATAGATAGACAGACAGACAGACAGACAGACAGACAGACAGACAGACAAACAAACAAACAAACAAATAAGTTGAACAAGTAAGCTTGTAGTATTGTATATGTATTGACAGTTATTGAATGATGTAATTGTGTATGACTAGGATTGTTCTTGACTGAGATATTTGCCCAAGTTAATATATTTTATACACTTAATGTGTCTGAATTGTATTACTGAATTACTACCAATATCTTTGGGCTACTAGCTGGATATCTGCAAAACCTCCACGTATGTGTATCTTTGACTACTAAGAGATTACTCTCCACACTCCCTAACTCTTAACAATGTTTGAGCAGAGGGTTGGACTAGAAGATCTCCAGAGTCCCTTCCATTATGTCATTCTGTTAAAGCCATGGACAGGGACTGAGGTTCAAGCCAGCATCCAAATAACAGGGCCAGACAACCAAGTAGAAAATCATATCCTCATGATGGAACTGCCAAGGAGAAAACCCACATCCACACCACCAGGGGAAGCTACTGCATGTAAACAGGGAGCAAACCAGACACTCGGTTGCATTCTTGCTGTTACCCAGTTGGATAATGAAACATTTGCAAGAAAACCACCAGGCTCAGAGAGAACCAAGCAGCCCACACTCTTCCTCCTCCTCCTCCTCCTTCTCCCCCCACTCCTCGTCTCCGCAAACTCCACCCCCTTCTAGCAGTGATGATGTTCCCTAGTTGGGTCATAAAAGGCTCTGCAATAAAACCACCAAGCTCAGAGAGCACCCAAAATTCTATAGTGACCAAGATTCATTTCTACTGAATCAATCATAGCCTGTGGTGAGAACCAGGATATCACGTTAAGCCCCCCTATGCTTCATGTCTTCAGAGAGGGGCGGCATACAAATCTAATAAATTGAATGGAATTGAATTGAATGTTAAGAGACAACAGTTCTTATTCAATGAAGAGGCCAATCCGCAACTCCTCCCCTACTTACCAGCACAGCTGTCTTGGCATGACTCTAGGAGCCTAAAATTGTTGCCATTGCCTCCACAACCACCATAAATAAACTCTTGGCATTTGTTTGAAGTTGCATTGTAGTAGAAGCGAGGGATTCTGGATTCACATGGTCCAATCTCAGGAGACATCTTACAAATCTCTGTGACAAATGGAAAGGGGGGTGAATATTATTGAATTAGGGAGCACAAAAGGTTTTAAGGCTCTTCCTCCACCTGGTGCCCTCTTCACATGCTCAGAGTGGAAGCTGTCGAGAGCCAACTGAGACGTTTTAATTTGGTTTCCTGCTCAGATGATTGAGTAGATTGTCCTGTTGCTTAAAATTCTCCCTTTTCCCCCTGTAAGTCATTCAGTTTATTCAAAGAAAGTTAAGATACAAACCACTGAAATATTTTTTAAAGACTAAAGAATGTTTAAAAAGAAGAATTTTTTTAAAAACCATGTATTTAGAAAAGGGAGAGGGAAAAATGTCACATATACGGATAGCATCCTCTCCCATTGAGAATGAGGATAAACAAATTTGGGGAAAATGGCATGAATGGATTTGAAATGAAGGCTGAAAATGTAACAATACAAAATATCAGTATACAAAAGAAGGATAATAATTACCTTAGGAAGTATGACTTTTATTACTCTTTTTCTTCCCAATGTATCTCTTTCTATATCTATTAGTAAAATTCATTTATGATAATTAAACGTAAATATACAAAATAGAAAGAAATGTATCAGAAAGGTAATAGAAATGGATTAAGATCTGTTAAACTAGAACAAAAGATGTGAGAAATACTGCTTTTACTCCTTATTCTTTTACTTTTTTTCCCTTTCTTTTTTCTTTTCTTCTTTTTTATTTCTGGAAAACAATAAAGATACTTTATAAAAAAAAAAAAAAGAGAATGAGGATTAACAGAATCCAGCAGCGTCAATTTCCCACCTCTTGTGAAACAGGCCCAGAGAATTTTAAACTGCTGAATCTGTCCACAAGTACTTAGTCCTCTGTCCTCTGTAGCTACATTGATACCAAAACAGTTCATTTGAAATGGCTTAATTTTGCGGGTTAAAAATCCCGATTCTGCTGTTGCATTGAGTCAAGAGTCCATAACTTATTGAGTCTATAACTTATTTTTATTTATTTTCTTTAGTGTTTTTAATCTTTAATATTAATTGACTATTTTTAACTAAATTATTGGATGTTTTTTTTAAAATGATGGATAATTGGGGTGATTATAGTATGTGTGGAGCGAATGATTGGTATGGATGGGATGGGTGGGATGGGGTTACAATATGGATGAGATGAATGGGAGTGATGTAAGCAATATATTTGGCCTACCTGGCGCTGGAGAGGCAGGAGGGGAGGCACCTATCTCTGGGGTGGCAGAGGGTCAGGATATACCGGTGTTGCTGGGGAGAGGCAGATATGGCGGGAACCAGGGAGCGAGCCGTTCCAGGGGAAGGAGGGATCGCTGCTTAATAACGATCCCTTGTTCCGGGTCCGTGAGCTCAACCCAGGGCACTGGTGACAAGTGTAATTCTGGCCCTGGGCTCAGGTTGCTGCTACTCAATGCCAGGTCGGTGGTAAATAAAGCTCTCCTCATCCGGGATTTGATCCTGGATGAGGAGGCCAACCTGGCATGTGTAACAGAAACCTGGCTGGGCCCGGAGGGAGGAGTTCCTCTCTCTGAAATTTGCCCAGCCGGGTTTCAGATATGGCATCAACCTCGACCCCAGGGAAGGGGGGGAGGAGTGGCTATTATAGCCAGGGAGAGCCTTTGCCTGCGTAGACTCATTGCTCCAGAGATTGCGGGTTGCGAGTTCCTCCTGGTGAAGTTGGACTTAGGGGTTCAGGTGGGCTTGTTTCTCACGTACTTACCTCCCAGCTCCCTGTCAAAAGCCCTGTCTGTGCTAGTCGAGGAGATAGCCAGGCTGGCGGTGGGGTTTCCTAGACTTATTGTCTTGGGGGACCTCAACCTGCTGTCGCTCGGCGAATCCTCTAGACTGGCACAGGAGTTCATGGCCACCATGGCAGCCATGGACCTGACCCAAGTAGTACAGGGTCCGACTCACAAGGGAGGACACGCACCCGACATGGTATTCCTCTCCAAGCAACTGAGTAATGGTCTGAGACTAAGGGGCTTAGAAGTGTTGCCTTTGTCATGGTCAGACCATTTTCTTTGTGGCTTGACTTCCTGACTCCAATCCTCCCTCACAGGGAGGCGGAACTAATTAAGTTGTTCCGCCCCAGGCGCCTGATGGATCCAGAAGGCTTTCAGAAGGCGCTTGGGGTTCTTCCAGATACACTCGTCCACAGTTCAGCAGAGTCTCTGGCTGAGGCCTGGAACAAGGCTGCAGCGGAGGCCCTTGACGGGATTGCGCCCCGGCGATCTCTCCGTGGCACTAGACCCCGTAGAGCTCCATGGTTCAAAGAGGAGCTCCGGGAGTTTAAACGCCAGAATAGATGTCTAGAGAAGTGATGGAGGAAGAGTAAGTCCAAATCCGATCGAACACTTGTAAGAGCTCATATTAAGACTTACAAAGTGGCGCTCAAGGCGGCAAGATGCGCGTATCATGCCGCCCTGATTGCATCAGCGGAATCCCGCCCGGCCGCTCTGTTTAGGGTGACCCGCTCCCTTCTTAACCTGGGGGGGGGGTTGGGGAGCCCTTGCAGAGTAGTGCCGAGAATTTTTACATGTTTTTCACTGATAAAATCGCTCGGATCCGAGCGGACCTCGACTCCAATTGCAAAACAGAGTCGACTGACAACGAGTCAGTCGAGGTGACTGGGGCTAAACACCAACACTCCGCAGTCTGCACTGGTTGCCAATCAGTTTCTGGTCACAATTCAAAGTGTTGGTTATGACCTATAAAGCCCTTCATGGCACCGGACCAGATTATCTCAGGGACTGCCTTCTGCTGCACGAATCCCAGCGACCAGTTAGGTCCCACATGCCGCCAGGCATGGGGGAATTGAGATACCCTTCCCCCTAGGCCTTTACAATTTTATGCTTGGTATGTCTGTATGTATGTTTGGTTTTTATTATAATGGGTTTTTAAATTGTTTTTAGTATTGGATTCTTGTTATATGCTGTCTTATTATTGCTGTTAGCCGCCCCGGGTCTCCGGAGAGGGGCGGCATACAAATCCAATAAATAAAAAAAATAAATAAAGATAGGTCAGCCTTCCCCTAAAATTGCATCTTTTGGGGGACCCTTCCCATTTCTGTCCCCTATTCAGCTGACACCCAACCACCATCTCCAGAACCTCCCTAGAAGAAGCCCCACCAAGCCAGACGGTCCAGACTGGGCTCTTTGGCTTCCCTTTCCTGGGGGAGAACTCTGACCACATGAGCCCATTTCTGCAAACTCTACCTGGTCAGCCCTGGTTGGAGATGGAGGTCAGCTCTGCCCAGAGGGTGAGGAGTCCCAGCAGGAGAAGAAGGCCTCCAGAAGACATGGTGAAGCCGTCTGCCCCACACTCGGGCTGCGTGCATTAAATAGTCTTGTGTCTATCGGCTTCCGGTCTGGATAGAGACCGCAGCGGAGCCTCTTTGGCAGAGCTCTGCCTTGAGGCTCCTTCAACCTCTCCGAAGGTCGCGGTTTGCGATCGGATCGGGTCCGGATGGCCCGATCCTAGAACAGGTGGCTCCCCTCTGTCCGAGGAGCCATCGCTGAAGCTCCAGAGACAGCGGTTTGCCCCGCAGCTTCGGAAAAGGGAGAACCGATCCTCCCCCAAGAGGATCGGCCAGAGCGATCTCTCCAAACCCAGCGGGAAGCAAGGAAAAGAAAAGGAAAGTGAAGACAACTTGCAGCATATTTTAACCGAAAGGGAATACAGCAAACAAGAAAACCCAAGGTAAAAACCTAATGTTCCATGTTTAAAAAAGGAAGATTCGATCATTGTAAAAGTTACAAGTGAAAGTTTTTTTTCTCAACAAGGCGAAAAGGAAAGTTTTTCTTTAAGAACTTGTATTCAACCGCAAGTAATAGCCGGATCTAATTTCTTTTCACTTTCGTTTATAACTTTGAACTTTAAATTTTTAAATTTTTGATCAACTAAAAATATTGAAGAATTAATAAAACAATTCTAATTTGAAATGACTTTTAAAAAGACCTAATTTCTAAAGATGAATAGAATTTGGTATTTCTAAACTACCAGTAAACATTGTATCCCGGGCTCTAACTTTAACAGCGGAGGGATAAAGAACACTTTCACTGCTTTCCTTTTTTTTTGCTTTCTCTTACAACGACAAAATGAAATAAACTATTAATTTGAAGACAAATGGAAAATAAAATTAACTGATATATTAAGCTACAAGAACATATTTAGCTTTGTTTGGTTTGCTTGTTTTTGGATTACTACTACCTTTGGATTACTTGCTGATTGCCTGTGGATTATTTGTGAAGAATCTTTCTCTACCTGCCTGGCACTGTGAAGCATAAACTGACTCCATCTTAAGCCTTAAACAACGGAGAATTTGCCTGCATTTGTTCCTCGACTGTGAAACACTAACTGACTCCATTTTAACATAAAAGAAAATCATACATTTGACTTTTCTTTGCATTGGAAAATTGGAACTATATAGAAACAACTACAGAGAAACTTATTTGTTGCCATTACTGAATTTACAACATCTTTTATTAACAAAGACCATCTGATTTATAAGAAGATCTTAAGTATATAATACCTACATTTTGTTCCTTAAACTATTTCCTTTTTTTAAATTTCTTTTTGTATTGCTGATCTATTGCTGATTTTAGAAGTATATTGATTTAGAATATATGCATTGCTAATAAACCTTGGTCTCCTGCTCTACTCTAACTTAACAAAATTAACCCCCCCTTTTTTTTTGCTGTTTCTCTCTCCCACAAGACTGCAATTCTTTGTTATTTCTTCCCCTTTTCCTTCTTCTCTCCCCACTTATATTTGCTTTCTCTTAACATATTTGGATATATATTCACTCTTTTTCTCCTTTACTCTTCAATAGATATTTTCTTTCATTTTATTCTGTTTTCATTCTATTTCTATTCACTCATTTTTCTCTTACTTTCTTATTCCTTTTCTATAAACAAAGTATTATACTCTTCATCTTTTCTTCGGTTTTTTTAAATTTAAAGTTAAAAGGAAACTTATAGTGAATTTTATTTGTAATCTGATTAATATATTGGTGGTTTTTACTAGGTAATAATATATTGATAACTATTAAGGGAAGTTGGTTATAAAGTTTATTGAACAAGTTTGGGATTTATAGTTGTTTTCTTCTATTCACTAAATATAAATTGATAGTAATTTTAAAATTTGAAAATGTCAAGCACTTCAACCTATGTTAAAACAGTTAAAAAACAAGCAGCAGCCGCAACTCTTTCTCCGCAAGGTTCGCCTCATCCTTCCCCGACGCATCAAGTTTTATCTGTAACCATGTCTACCAAAGAGAAGGAAAAAGAAAAACCTCAGCAGCCTACTTTGATAACAATACAAGAAACTCTAAAAGCAATGCAGGACTTTATGTTTAAATCTCAAGAGGATGCAGCTCAACAACGAGAGGCTATAAAAGATGAGGCAACACAACAAAGAGAAGCTATAAAATCAGACTTGGCGGAATTTAAAACAGAGATGGCTGACCTGAAAGCAGACATGGGAGAGGTGAAGGCGCAGATGAAGGAAATGCAACAAACTCTACAGGAAAGTGAAGACCGTGTCAAAAAAGTTGAAGAAAAGACTGTTAAAATTGAAAAGAGAATGGACTACTTCGAAGGCAGAGCTGACGCACGATACAGAAGATATGATGAATCAATTACTCACCTTGAGATGCAACGTGCTTCATATGGGCTACGATTTCAGAATATAATAGAAGAAAAAGATGAAGATTTAAAAATGACTATGGCTGAAACTATTGGAGGAATACTCCAGGTTGACCCTACAGAGATATTAAAAGAAATCGATGAAGTTTTCAGAACTTCAAATAGCTACATCCGTTGCCACAATCTCCCGAGAGAGATCCATATCAAGTTTGCGAGAAAGACTCTGAGAGATGACATACTGCATTGGGCAAGAACTTCTAAACTGCAACACAAAGGACTTGAAATAAAAATATTAAAACAAGTCCCAAAAGGTGTCAGAGAAAGCAGAAGAGATTATCATTTTCTAACCAGAATTTTGATCAAAGAAAGTATAACTTTTCGCTGGCTTATTCCAGAAGGGATAGCATTGACCTGGCATTCCAGAAGATATAAGTTGGAAAACTTGGAGCAAGCAATGGATTTCTTTGAAAACAGCGGTATAAGTCACTTGGATCAATCAGCAAACCAACAAATCGCCCAACAACAATCAATGCAACAGCAACCTGTGAACGAACTAGCAATAAAGCAGGTGCAGGACATGGGGGCAGCAGCTCTGACAGTAGAGCAGGACCAAGGAGGTAGAAGAGTTCAACCTCAGCGCGAAACCAAAAAATCAAATAAATGACAACAAGCAAAGACTTAAAGATCTTTTCAGTTAATGTGAATGGACTTAATGGAAACAAAGGAAACAAATTTTTTCCAAAATAAGAAATCAAAATGCTCAAATAGCAATATTACAAGAAGTGCATATCAAAAAAAGTAATCAGAAATTATTATTATATCCTAAAATTGGAAAAATGTATGCTGCATTAGCAGATCAAAAAAAAAGAGGAGTAGTGATGTATGTCAAAAATTCTATAAATTCCAAACAAATATATAAGGATGATGAAGGTAGAATTTTGATTGTACAAGTTGACATTGAACCTAGACCTTTGGTAATTGTTTCGATTTATGCCCCTAATGAAGATCAAATAACATTCTATAAAAAATTACATCAAGTAATAACAGAGTTAAATATTGAAAATATGTTAATAATTGGTGATTTTAATGGTATTACAAATAGACAATTAGATCACTCGGGGGGGGGGGACAACAAAAGTAAGAAGAGAAGTAAGAACTTATTGCCTAGTACTTTCCAGAAAATGAAGGTGGAATTATTATTAAATGACGTCTGGAGGGAAAGACATCCCCACAAGAGACAATACACTTTTTACTCCAACCCCCATAAAATTTGGACAAGAATAGACATGGTATGGGCTTCAAAAATAATTGCTGAACAAATAAAAGAGGTCGAGATAGATGTCAACATTTGGGCTGATCATAATCCGGTGGTAGTTTATATGAGAACCAAAAATAAACAGGTTAATTGGCGGATGAATAGAAATATTTTGAAAGATAAGAAATACAAGGATTGGATTGAAAAAGAATTAAAAATATTTTTTGAAATTAATAAAAACTTAGATACTACTCCACAAAATTTATGGGATACAGTTAAAGCATACATTAGAGGATTAACAATATCCAACACAGCAAGACATAACAAGGAAAATAAAATAAAATATGAACAATTAATAAATGAATTAAAACAATTAGAATCTTTATCACAACAACATATAAAGAATAGAGACTTGAAAACAGAAATGAGTGTAATTAAACATAAAATCAGATTGATAGAACAAAATCAAATAGCTGAAAAGATAAAAAGAGTCAAACAACATTATTTTGAACACGCGAACAAACCAGGCAGATGGTTAGCATATAAACTTAGAAAACAGAGGCAATCAAAACTTATTAAAAAACTAGAGGATAATGATGGTATAATAAAATATGATACAGAAGGAAAAGCAGATATCGTGAATAATTTCTTTAAAGAATTATACACAAAAGATATTACTAGTGAAGATGAAGTTTTTAATTACTTAGAACATTCAAATTTACCACAAATAACGGAAGATCAACAGAATATTATGGATGGACCAATAACAATGGAAGAACTTTTAATAATAATTAAAAAACAAAAAAACAACAAAGCAACTGGCCCAGATGCTATACCGGCAGAATGGTATAAAATAGAAAATGAAACAATAAGAAATAATATGTTAGAAATTTTCAATGAATGTAGACTTGAGGGTAAAATTCCTAAATCTTGGACAGAATCACTAACAACTTTGATTCACAAGCAGGGTACGGCACCAGAAAAAATTAAAAATTATAGGCCTATATCATTATTAAATGTGGATTATAAGATTTTTACTGCTATATATGCAGACAGACTTAAAAGAGTTATAAATGGAATAATACATCAAGATCAAAACGGTTTTTTACCAGGCAGACAAATCAAAAATAACCTTAGAATTGTCATAAACACGTTAGAATATTACGAGCAACACCCAGGGAAAGCATTATCTTTAATGTTCTTAGATGCTCAAAAAGCTTTTGATAACCTTAACTGGCTATTTATAAAAATGCAATTAAATAAAATGAAATTTGGCTCAAAATTTGTTAATTTAATAGATGCCATTTACTTAAAACAAACAACAAACATAATATTGAATAATGAACAATTAACAACACTTGACATAAATAAGGGAGTTCGTCAAGGATGTCCCTTATCACCGTTGCTATTTATTATGGCTATGGAGACTTTACTAATTAAAATAAGAACAGACCCTAAAATAAAAGGCCTAACTGTAGGTGACGAGATGTACAAAGTTCAAGCTTTTGCAGATGATTTAACTTTTATAATTGAAGAACCGATTAAAACAGTCCCAATATTAATGCAGACAATAGAACATTATGGAAAGGTAGCAGGTTTAAAGATTAATAAAAGTAAAACACAATTTTTAACTAAAAATATGAGTAAAATCCAAGAAAATAAGTTAGAACATATCTCTGGAATAAAGATTGATAAAAAAGTAAAATATTTAGGAATTTGGTTAACAGCTAAAACAATAACTATAAAAAATGATAACTATTTAAAATTATTGACAGAAATTAAAAAAGACTTAGAAATTTGGAATAATTTGAAAATATCTTTTTTAGGAAGAGTAGCAACAATTAAGATGAACATTTTACCTAAAATTTTATTTCTTTTTCAGGTAATTCCAATAAATCCAGGAAGTACTTTTTTCAAAAATTTAACAAATATAGTTAAAAAGTTTTTATGGCAAGGGAAAAAAGCAAGAATAAAAATAAATTGTTTAGAAGATATTAAAGAGAGAGGCGGATTTGGACTTCCAAATTGGAAATTATACTATCAGGCGACTGCCCTAACATGGATTAAAGATTGGATTACTCTAGAAAACAAAAGAATATTAAATTTAGAAGGGTATGATCTTATGCTTGGATGGCACGCCTTTATATGGTATGATAAGGAGAAAAATCACTCATATTTTAAAAGACATACATTAAGGAAATACTTACTAGAAGTTTGGAAAGACATAAAAAAAAAACACTTTTTAACTATTCCAGAATGGCTTGCTCCTCTAGAAGCAATAATACATCCCAAATCTATAAAAGACAAAAAAATTATAAGATATAGAGATTTACTAAATGACCAAATGAAATTAAAATCTAGGATCACATTAAAAGATGAAGGGATAACAATTGATTGGTGGCATTATGCCCAGATTCGATCTAGATATCAGAAAGATAAAATACTTTATATTTTTAATAAAAATAAAAATTTGTTAAGCAATTTAATTACTCTTAATCAAACGAAAACAATAGGGAAAATTTATAAATTCCTTATTGCACATAAAAATATAGAACTGACACTAAAAGATAATATGATAAGATGGTGCAAAAATATTGGTAAAGAAATAGACATAGATACATGGGAAAAAGTCTGGATCAACAATTGGAAAATGACCAAATCAGTATCATTAAAAGAAAATCAAATTAAAATGTTTTACAGATGGCATCTCCCACCAAACAGAATAGCAAAAATGTTTCCCAAAACTTCTCCATTGTGTTGGAAATGTAAGAAAGAAATAGGAACCTACTACCATCAATGGTGGACATGTGGTAAAGCTAAAATATATTGGAAGATGATAGAGAAAATAATAAAAGAAACGGTAAAGCAGGAGGTTGAAAATACCCCGGAATTTTATTTATTAGGAATTACCAACCAGACCTACAAGAAAGAAATTTTATATTTAATTATACACATATTAACAGCGGCTAGAATCACGTATGCGCAAAATTGGAAGGGGGAAGAAATTCCCAAAGAAGAAGAAGTTATAGCAAAATTATTAGATTGCGCTGAAATGGATATGATGACAAGACGTTTAAATGATCAAGAAGATACTAAGTTTTATGAAGCATGGAACAATGTTTATAAATGGATAGATAAGAAAAAATAAGATATACAATCTATTTTTAGTTAACTTGTTGTATTTGTTTTTACTTGGGTAATAATAATATTAGCATTAGCTTAAATTTATTGTTTAATGACTAAGGTAGAATTAGTTTATACATAAGTAATATAGTAAGAATTTTGGTTTTATATATATATTAGTAACAATGTGAAAAACCTTAACTCAAATTTAGCAATTTTTTTTCTTTTTAAAATATTCAATATATATCTAATTATGTATTCTTTTTCTGTATTTGAATTTACACTTTCAAGATAAGCGGGGAAAATGTATCCCCATTTTATGTTTAATGTTTGTATGTGCGTCTGTCTATTTTAAGAAAATCAATAAAAATATTTTTTTTAAAAAATAGTCTTGTGTCTATCAATTTCACATCCAGGAAGTAGGGCAACGTAATGCAGTGAGGATACAAATTACTTCTTCTTTCACAAGATGGTAGAACAAGAGGTGGGAAATCTGAGAGTTGGACTGGTTGAGCAGTTTGGGGAAAGCTAGGCAGGTCCCTGTTGATGTCAATGGTCAAGCAAAACTCACCTCTCCAGATTTGCTGCACAGTCGTGAGAATCACATCTGGTAATTCTGTTAATATGCTGCGGTGTCCATAGTTGATGATGAAATATGGGGCCACTCGGTTGGGGAGATGGTGTAGCTTCCTTGTCAGGGCTGCTGTGGGGTTGTGATAAGAAAAGTGAAGGGATTTCTGCTCTTTGACAATTTATTTTAATTCTTTTCAATAATCCATACATTAATGCATATACCTTTAGATGTTACAATATTGCAGGAAAGACATAGTTATAATCCATCATTCATAACAACTTATTCCAGGTATATATTTCTTTTTTTCTTTTTAGAAAATTTTATTAGATATATACATATTAAAACAAGACAATGTGTTTCATCTTATGATTACATTTCCTATTATGTCTGATACAAGGACAATACAGCACAAATCCCTCCCCCTCCCCCCTCCCAAACTGTAACTTAGACAATTTATTCCTTTCGTGTTTCCACGGTCTATAGCCACAGCACATCTTATCAGTTTAACATTGGCATTGAAACATTAATTACTATCTTAATCAATTATAAACTTAATTTTACTTATTTCTAACAACTTAGCATTTACATTATTTACAGCTATTCTTTTTCCTTTTGTCAACCCAGATGTAAAAATTGTCCCTTGTGTCGTTATGGCAAGATTGATTGTGGTTTTTAAGTTTTTGTGTTAGTTTATCAGTAAGGAATTTTCCTAAACACGTCTCTCTCCATTGCTGTGTCTTCTTTCTTCCAATTTTGTGCTATGCAAATCCTAATTGCAGTAATTACATGTTGTATCAGATATTAATGTTTTTTTTTTAAATTTAGAATCTATTATGCCTAGAAGAAAAACCTCCGGTTTAAATTGCAGTTTAACTTTGTTTATTTTGTAAATCCACATTCTAATTTTATTCCAAATTTTCCTAATTTCGGGACAGGTCCACCACATGTGAAAAACTGTTCCATTTTTGTTCCTGCATCTCCAACAGTCTGGTTTTAGTTTGGGGTAGATTTGGGCTAGTCTTGATGGTGATATATGTCACCTATAAAACATCTTTAAAATGTTTTCTTTGTACGCAATTGATTTAGTTATTTTGTAATTTCTTTTCCAAATTGTCTCCCATTTATCAATACATACATACATACATACATACATACATACATACATACATACATACATACATATATACATACATATATATATATATGGTGTTGTGATTCCGTCTGAGGCCCCTCAGGGAACGGCTGATCCTCTGCCGGCTTCCTGCTCAGAGGGGGAGGATGAGGAACAGGAGGTTCAGGCAGACGGGGAAGAGGAATCTCAGGCTGAGGGAGAGGGAGGACAGCCAGAGTCCCCCGAGAGAGAGCTCTCCCCAGCAAGCAGCCTGGATTCCTTAGATGAAAATGCACAAGCAATCATCGATCTCCGGCAGAGAAGAGCAACACAACGAAGGGGACAATTAGCCAGGTACTTTTAGCACTAAAGAGGCAACAGCTGGGTTTGGGTGTGGTGCTCTCTGGAAAGGCTGAAAAGGCAGACCCACCCTTCCTGGCTTGTGGAGTATTATCTTTGGGAGTCCTGGGACCTGGCTGTGATCTTTGGCGTCTTGGAATTCTGGTTTGTGACTTTGAATACTGAAACCTTGGAGGGAAAAGGGTCTTATTCTCTACAGTGGTGGGTGTGCCAGCAAGAAGTCTGCTGTATTGTCTGGCCGTCAGGACTCTGCTGTGAAGTCTCATAGCCTGCCTGTTGGGAAGAACAGGTTTTTCTCTGTGTTTATTTTTCAAACTATAAAGTGCCTTTGCTTTTACCAGCGTGTCTGGCTGTTTTTTCCAGTGGGTGTTGAAGTCTGGGGGCACCCAGACAGAACAATATATATATATATATATATATATATATATATGTAGATTGTTCTGAGTTCGGGTTTTGCCCTGTGTAATGTTTTGCATGTCTATGCGACGTTTCGGTGAAATCACATTCACCATCATCAGGCTGGAGTTCCAATCTTTGTGTTTTTGCAAAAACACAAAGATTGGAACTCCAGCCTGATGATGGTGAATGTGATTTCACCGAAACGTCGCATAGACATGCAAAACATTACACAGGGCAAAACCCGAACTCAGAACAATCTACATACATATACCCGTGAAAATTTACGAAAACAAATATATATATATATATATATATATATATGTATGTATGTATGTATGTATGTATGTATGTATATATATATATATATATATATACACACATACATATATAATTTATTTATTTTTATTTATTTATTTTGTCCAATACACAATGAGGGTTTTAGTGGGTATATATAAGCTACATCTATAGCAGCACGAAGCTTACAACTTCAGCCTGATGATGGTGAATGTGATTTCACCGAAACGTCGCATAGACACTCAAAATATTACACGGGGCGAAACCCGAACTCAGAATAATCTACATATATAGGTTTTTATATTAATGGGTTTTTAATTGTTTTTACTATTGGATTATTTTGTATACTGTTTTATTATTGTTCTTAGCCGCCCCGAGTCTCTGGACAGGGGTGGCATACAAATCCAATAAATCAAATCAAATTGAGCAGCATCATATACAATCAACTGTCTTCGAGGGGGATTTTAACGCTCTGATGACGTTAGTAGAGGACTAACGGAAGCTTAGTTAATTTTAGTAGTTTTTAATAAATTTTAAAACGTTCTGGAGATCGCAATGGCTGCTGCCTCTTCATTTATAAATCTCTGAAACTTACATGTAAGTTGCAGAGATTCCTGGTGACGTTTCGATGAGGTCCCACTCGTCATCTTCAGGCTGGTGCTTTTGGCTTTGTGCCAGGGTGAACATTTAACAATGTTTGAGCAGGGGGTTGAGCTAGAAGCCCTCCAGGGTCCCTTCCATTATGTCATTCTGTTAAATCCATGGACAGGGACTGAGGTCCAAGCCAACATCCAAATAACAGATACAGACAACCAAGTAGAAAATCATATCCTCATGATGGAACTACCAAGGAGAAAACCCACATCCACACTGACAGGGGAAGCTACTGCATATTTTCACCACATTTTCATCTATAGCTACATTGATAACAAAAGAGTTAATACGAAATTGCTTAATTCTATGCATTAAAAATCCTGAATTTGTTGCTGCATTGAGTCAAGATAGATCAGACTTCCCCTAAAATTGCATCTTTCTTCCTTGGGACCATCTCCCACTTTTGTCCCCTATTCAGCTGACACCCAACCACCATCTCCAGAACCTCTCCAGAAGAAGCCCCACCAAGCCAGAGGGTCCAGACTGGGCTCTTTGGCTCCCCTTTCCTGGGGGAGAACTCTGCCCTCTGACCACATGAGCCCATTTCTGCAGACTCTACCTGGCCGTCTCTGGCCGGAGACGGGGGTCAGCTCTGCCCAGAGGGTGAGGAGTCCCAGCAGGAGAAGAAGGCCTCCAGAAGACATGGTGAAGCCGTCTGTCCCACACTCAGGCTGTTGGCTCTATTTATTCTCCCTGCTGAGATTTGCACACCTCTAGTTCCAGGAAGTAACCAATGGAAGAGCTTGTCTGTGGAGGTTGTGAATGCTCCAACACTTGGGACTTTCAGGGGGAGATGGGATTGCCATTTGTCCAAGATAATGCAGGTATTGCTGCTTCAGCGGAGTTGGGGGGGTTGACTAGATGACCTACAAGGTCCCTTCCAACTCAAATAAATAAATAAATAAGTTTAAGTTTTATTAGATTTGTATGCCGCCCCTCTCTGAAGACTCGGGGCGGCTCACAACAACAGCAACACAATATACAAAGTACAAATCCAATATAAGTTAAAAGCAATTTAAAACCCATAAATATTAAGAAACAATCATTACTACACAATCATACCAATCTCATATATTACAGTCAGAAAAAAGATGGTTCTGGGGGGACAAGATAGTTATTCCCCCCATGCCTGGCGACATAGATAGGTCTTCAACATCTTATGGAAAGTGGGAAGAGTAGGGGCAATTTGAATGTCCAGGGGGAGTTGATTCCAGAGGGCCGGGGCCCGCCACAGAGAAGGCTGTTCCCCTGGGGCCCGCCAAATGGCATTGTTTAGTCAATGGGACCCGGAGAAGGCCAACTCTGTGGGACCTGTTTGGCCGCTGGGATTTGTACGGCAGAAATTGTCCTTGGGAGACAAGACCCACAGGCACTCCGTCTTGTCAGGGTTGAGTTTGAGCCTGTTGACACCCATCCAGACCCCAACAGCCTCCAGGCACCAGCACATCACTTTAAATAAATAAATAAATAAATAAATAAATGAATGAATGAATGAATGAATGAATGAATGAACGAACGAACGAACGAACGAACGAACGAACGAACCAATCAATCAATCAATCAATCAATCAATCAATCAAATAATCAATATAGATATAGATATATAGATATATAGATATATAGATATATAGATATTTAGATATATAGATATATAGATATATAGATATAGATATAGATATAGATATAGATAATATAAATATAAATATAAATACAAATACAAATACAAATATAAACAAGAACTGAAAACAATGGTACTCAAGGGAACCCTGCCTGCCTCAACCAACATAGAGGCAGCACATGGACATCCGTTTCAATCACCACTTATAGATACAATTGGCATCCGTGAATCTGTCTAATCCTGCCTTGAAGCTATCAAGGCTGACAGCTGTCACGACTTCTTCTGGAAGGGACGGCGTTTAAAGGGTGACTTGATGGAAGTGTATGAAATCCTGCATGGGACAGAAAAGGTGGACAGAGAAAAATTATTTTCTCTCTCACACAAAACTAAGACGAGGAGGCCACCCCTAAAGCTCACAGGTAAGAAAGTGAGGACAAATCAAGGGAAATGTTTCTTCACCCAGAGGGTCCTTGGTTGATGGAATTCCCTTCCAGAAGAGGTCATGACAGCTGTCAGCCTGGAGAGCTTCAAGGCAGGATTAGACAGATTCAGGGATGCCAAGTGTATTGGTGGTTATTGAAAGGGATGTCCATGTGCCGCCTCTATGTTGGGGGTCAGGGGAAAGAGAGGGTCTTGCCTTCTCGTTCTGCTCAAGATCCCCATGGACAATTGGGGGGCCACTGTGGGACACAGAATGCTGGACTCAAGGGGCTTTGGCCTGTTTCAGCATGGCTCTTCTTATGTTCTTATGTTCTTCAAGGTTTATTCAAAGAAGCACAAGACGTCCAGCGTTTATGGTTATTTCCTGCTCAAGGACCTTCGTGCAAAGCGGCTGTGTGCACTAATGATGCTAACATGGTTCATGAAATGTCTGAAAGAATACAAGCAAGGATTCTCCTCCCCCTCCCCTTGCTACAACCCCCCTCCTCCACTCTAGTACAGATTATGATCCCTAGATGGGTACTGGAACGTCTATAAAAAACTACCCAGCTCAGAGAGCACCATGAATCCCACAATTGTTGTCATCCTCCTCCTCCTCTTCTTCCTCTTCCTCCACATCTTCCTCTTCTTCCTCCACCTCTTCTTCTTCCTCTTCCTCCTCCTCTTCCTCTTCTTCCTCCTCCTCCTAGGAAGGAAGCAGATCACTCCCTATGTCCTTACAATGATAATGTGCCTTAGTTGGACAATGAGGCGTCTCAAAGAAAAGCACCAAGCTCAAGATACATATATATATGCATATATCTTGAGCTTGGTGGTTTTCTTTGAGACACCTCATTACCCAACTAAGGCACGGTCTTGGTATATTCGGGTTTCTTCCCATGTAGGATTTGGAAATTTCTGGCGACGTTTCGACGAGGTCCCACTCGTCATCTTCAGACTGGTTTTTCTGTCCTTGTTCTAGGGCGAACACAGCGAGACCTGAGCTGTCTTCCTTCTATAAATACTGGTGGCTGGGTGTGGTTTGATGGCTCAGCAATTGCCTGCTGTGTAGAAACTTCCTGGTGAGTCAGTGGGGTAACACCTGGGGTCGTTGATGTGATTGAGGTGTGCTGATCAGTTAATGGTTGTGGACTGGCGTGATATCCTGAGTAGTTGGAGCTTGCAGGCTACTTGATTGTTTTGCAATGTGTGTTCTGAGTCTGGTTTCAGTTTCTATGGCTGGGATACGTTTGAGGCCTGGTTTCCAGATGTCTGGTAGGCGGGAGGTATCATCCCGCTTGTTCATATTTTGGGGATATTTTTCTGTCTTGATGGCTTCCATGATTATTCTTTTGCTGTTGTGTTCTGTTTTGGAAATTAATTTAGTACTGTCAAAATCAATTTCATGTCCTGTAGTTTTGAAGAGTTGGAAAAGGGAGGAGGTTTTTTCTTTTTTCTTTTTTCCTTAATGCATTCTTATGTTCTGCAACACGTGCATTTACTCTCCTGTTAGTTTGTCCAATATATGTGGCTGGGCACAACCATTAACTAATCAGCATACCTCAATCACATCAATGACCCCAGGTGTTACCCCACTGACTCACCAGGAAGTTTCTACACAGCAGGCAATTGCTGAGCCATCAAACAACACCCAGCCACCAGTATTTATAGAAGGAAGGCAGCTCAGGTCTTGCCGTATTCGCCCTAGCACAAGGACAGAAACACCAGCCTGAAGATGACGAGTGGGACCTCATCGAAACTTCACCAGAAATTTCCAAATCCTACACGGGAAGAAACCCGAATATACCAAGACCGTCATACCTGTACCCGTGAAAATCTACGAAAACAAATATCTTACCTCTACGGGGAGGATACCTTCTTGCTGACCAGGACCTACGA
Source organism: Erythrolamprus reginae (assembly GCF_031021105.1). Classification (NCBI taxonomy): domain Eukaryota; kingdom Metazoa; phylum Chordata; class Lepidosauria; order Squamata; family Dipsadidae; genus Erythrolamprus; species Erythrolamprus reginae. The sequence goes on along the minus strand of NC_091952.1, from coordinate 1,406,089 downwards.
GAAACTTGAGGTTCAAAGAGCTACCATCTTATGTGACCTCAAATTTCTATGCAACTGCCGAGACAGAAACTTGATCCCCAAATGCTGCCAACTAAAATTCCATTCTAAAGCCCCATCCACTGAACGGATCCTGAAAAGAACTGAATTAGCCCTAATCAGAAATGAACTCCACAGGAAAAGATTCCTACTAGACCAAACCAACAAAGACCTACTCACTCTTCACCTCAAACTTAGCAACAGAATCCACCCAATACTCTGAGACAAATCAAAACAACTAGCCCTCTGGAGAGCTGAAACAGAAACCTCCCTCAATAGAGAGATACACACCAGGAAACTCCACAATTTGGAAAAAGACCAGAAGCCAAAACCTTTTCCACCGCAACTCATGAAGCATACAGTACATAATATATTGGACAGGACCCTCACCACAGCAGAAACCAACGTCCTCTCCAAAGGATTCAACTTTGCAGTCGCCCCCAAACGCATCCCCACTGAAAACATCATATGCGGAGTTGAAGCCACCCTAACCAAAATCAACCAAGATGAAGCCAACAAAATCATACTTGAAGTCACCCAATGTCCTCTGCTCCAGCATTCCACCCAGAAGCAACTTACATAAAGATGAACAAAAAGCACTCACCAACTTGAGGAAAGACAATAACATAATCATCCTCCCAGCAGACAAAGGCAATGCCACTGTGGTGATGAACACATCTGACTACCAAGACAAGCTATCCAACCTACTCCAAGACCCCGCGTACAAACCTCTAAGCACAGATCCTACCACCTACCTGGAAAAAACCACCAAATCCAAAATAAAAGCTTCTCCCATCAGTGAAGAAATCCAGCAAAGAATCATCCCCAGAGAAAAATCATCCAGATGCCCCAAGCTCTATGGCCTCCCCAAGGTACACAAATAAGGAACACCACTCAGACCCATAGTCAGCTCCATAGGCTCACCCCTACAGAATCTTGCCAAATTTCTTGCCAAACAACTCCAGCCCTATGCAGAATCCATCATGTCTCATGTACAAAACTCATTCCACTTCATAGCAATCATAAAGGAACAAAACCTACAACCCAGTGACCTTTTCGCAAGCTTCGATGTCATATCTCTCTTCACCCAAGTGCCTATCAAAGAAGCCCTTGCAGCCATCTAAAACAAATACAACCCCCTGAAGCACATCTTAGATCTGACCAACCGCTGCCTGATGAATACATACTTCATCCACAATGGACAAAGATACAAACAGATAGAAGGAGCCCCCATGGGATCACCCCTGTCAGCTGTCATCGCAAACTTATACATGGAATATTTTGAAACCAACGCCTTGGACAAATCTGAACACAAACACAAACTATGGCTTAGATATGTAGATGACACCTTCGTCATTTGGCCACATGGGAAAGAAAAACTGGACAGTTTTCTCACACATCTCAACAGCCTACACCCCAAAATTCAATTCACCATGGAAATAGAAACCAACAAGAAACTTCCCTTCCTGGATGTCCTAATCTACAAAAAACCCAATGGCTCCCTAGAACATACCGTCTGCCAGAAGAAGACACACACCAACCGCTACTTGAACGCAAAATACCACCACCACCCCGCAGAGATCAATTCCGTAGCCAAGACCCTCATTTCCAGAACCAAACGCCTAGCCGACAAAGACCACCTGGAACCTGAATTACACAGTTTCACAAATGTATTAATTTCCAATGGATTCCAAAGAGAGGCAATCAACAACTTAATCCAAAAAGAGACCCCCCCCCCCCCCAAGAACGAAGACACAGAACAGGACAATGGCATCGCCCTCCTCCCTTACCTCAAAGGCACCACAGATAAAATCAGTAAAATTCTCCGCAAACACAACATCAAGACAGCCTTTGGTACAGATAAAAAAATAGCCAACATCCTAAGAAACCCGAAAGACAATATCCAGCTAGAAAACCAGAAAGTTTATCAATACCATGTAAAATCTGCCCAGCCACATATATTGGACAAACTAGCAGGAGAATAAATGCATGTGTTGCAGAACATAAGAATGCATTAAAGAAAAAAGAAAAAACCTCCTCCCTTTTCCAACACTTCAAAACTACAGGACATGAAATTGATTTTGACAGTAGTAAATTAATTTCCAAAACAGAACACAAAATATGAACAAGCGGGATGATACCTCCCGCCTACCAGACATCTGGAAACCAGGCCTCAAACGTATCCCAGCCATAGAAACTGAAACCAGACTCAGAACACACATTGCAAAACAATCAAGTAGCCTGCAAGCTCCAAATACTCAGGATATCACGCCTAATCCACAACCATTAACTAATCAGCATACCTCAATCACATCAACGACCCCAGGTGTTACCCCACTGACTCACCAGGAAGTTTCTACACAGCAGGCAATTGCTGAGCCATCAAACCACACCCAGCCACCAGTATTTATAGAAGGAAGGCAGCTCAGGTCTCGCTGTGTTCTCCCTAGAACAAGCACAGAAACACCAGCCTGAAGATGACGAGTGGGATCTCGTCGAAACCTCACCAGAAATTTCCAAATCCTACACGGGAAGAAACCCGAATATACCAAGACCGTCTTAAAAAATATTAAGGGAGACTAGGATGGTCCCATTTCGGCCTTGTTCTGGCCTCATCAGCTAGCCACACCCTTCCTTACTGGGATTCGATCTGGTAGCCTCTGCCTTGTAAGGCAGAGAATTAACTGTTGAGCCATCAGACCTGATCCCTTCCAGCTCTGTACCAGGGAGGGGCTATATGTTTTTTTATGTCGGATTACCCTGGTATATTGAAGTAACGTCACAGCTCCTTTTTGCATGGATACTGCATATGTGCTCATCTGCACATATGCAAAAGCCTTTATGTATGTGTAGAGGGTTCTTTGCCAGCCAGCAATGGGGAACCAGTTCAGGAGCATGGCAAGATGGCCATCACTACCAGTTCGATGACCGTGGGTTAATTTCTGCCACGGGTTCACACGAACCAGTATGAAATGGTAGCAACCTAAAGAATAAACCCTGGAAGGAATTTTTAAAGAGTAAATCCACACAGGAAGCCTGGGAAGCCCTAAAGAACATTATCATTGAGGCCCAAGACAATTCAATCCCCAGGAAAAAGAAAAGCAGAAAAACTAAAATGAAACCAGCATGGCTAAACAAGGACCTCATAGACAACGTAAAAGAAAAAAAAGCCAAATACAATAAATGGAAAGAAGGACTCATAACCAAGACAGAATATCAGCAAACAGCCAGAACCTGCAAGCAAAACTTAAGAACAGCAAAAGCTCAACACGAACAGCACCTCGCAACAAAAATTATCGACAATAAAAAAAGCTTCTTCCACCACATAAACAACAAGAAAAAAATCAAGGAAACAGCCACCATACTAAAAAACAAAGATGGTAATGAAATCACTGACAATAGAGACAAAGCACAGCTGCTCAATGCCTACTTTACATCACTCTTCACACATAAAGGAACCACCAACCAACCAACCTACAACCTAACTGCAACCAACAGCCCCGGAACCGAACTCAACGCAGACAAAGCTACCATTAGGGACTACCTGCGGGAGCTCAACAAGTTCAAATCACCGGGACCTGACGGACTCCACCCCAGAGTCCTAAAAGAACTGGCAGACACCATAGCGGAACCTCGGTCGGACCACACCTGGAGTACTGTATTCAGTTCTGGTCACCACACTTCAAAAGAGACATTGAAACTCTGGAGAAGGTGCAGAAAAGAGCAACCAAGATGATTAAGGGACTGGAAACCAAGACTTACGAAGAGAGACTGAGGGAACTGGGCATGGATAGCCTAGAGAAAAGGAGGGCCAGAGGGGACATGATAGCAGTCTACAAGTATACGAGGGGATGTCACAGAGAGGAGGGGATCACTTTATTCTTCAGGGCACCAGACGGCCGGACGAGGAACAATGGCTAGAAGCTGACCAAGGAGAGATTCAGCATGGAGATAAGGAGGAACTTCCTGATGGTCAGAGCGATCAACCAATGGAACAACCTACCAGCGGACGTTGTGAACTCCAACACTCTGGACATTTTTAAGAGAACATTGAACTGCCATTTGACTGGTGTACTATAGGGTTCCTGCTTGGGCAGGGGGATGAACTTGATGGCCTTCATGGTCCCTGCTCAAGGACCTTTGTGCACAGTGGCTGCGTGCACTAATGATACTACTTAGAAACATAGAAACATAGAAGTCTGACAGCAGAAAAAGACCTCATGGTCCGTCTAGTCTGCCTTTTTACTTTTTTCTGTATTTTATCTTAGGATGGATCTATGTTTATCCCAGGCATGTTTAAATTCAGTTACTGTGGATTTATCTACCACGTCTGCTGGAGGTTTGTTCCAAGGATCTACTACTCTTTCAGTAAAATAATATTTTCTCATATTGCTTTTGATCTTTCCCCCAACTAACTTCAGATTGTGTCCCCTTGTTCTTGTGTTCACTTTCCTATTAAAAACACTTCCCTCCTGGACCTTATTTCACCCTTTAACTTAGATGGGTCATGAAATGTCTGAAAGAAAACAAGCAAGGATTCTCCTCCCCCTCCCCCCCGTGCTACAACCCCCCTCCTCCCTTCTAGTACAGATTATGATCCCTAAATGGGTACTGGAACATCTATAAAAGAATACCCAGCTCAGAGAGCACCATGAATTCCACAACCATTGTTGTCGTCCTCCTCCTCCTCTTCTTCTTCCTCTTCTCCTCCTCCTCCTCCTCCTCTTCCTCTTCTTCCTCCACCTACTAGGAAGGAAGCAGATCTCTCCCTATGTCCGTACAATGATAATGAGCCTTAGTTGGACAATGAGGTGTCTCAAAGAAAAACACCAAGCTCAAGAAAGCACTGTGTATGTGTGAGTGTGTACAAACACAGACACAGAAATTATATATGTGTATGTGTATATATATATATATATATATATATATATATATATATATATATATATATATATATATATATATATATATCTTGAGCTTGGTGGTTTTCTTTGAGACACCTCATTACCCAACTAAGGCACATTATCAGCCTCTGTGAATGTGCAGAGGGTTCTTTGCCATCCGGCAATGGGGAACCAGTTCAGGAGCATGGCAAGATGGCCATCACTACCAGTTCGACGACCGTGGGTTAATTTCTGCCACGGGGTCACACAAACCAATATGAAACGGTAGCAACCCACCACTGCTATGGACATTCCCTTGTGGGTGATCCAAGGAGGGGTCTTGGGGCCACCAGCCATTCATGTGTTTTAGCCTCCATTTCACATTACACAAAGGACCCTTGACCTTTCCTATGTCAGGTGAGGCCCACAGGTAAAGGAACACCTGGCACCTGTTTCAAGGGAGGCCTGTTGTGTTTGAACAAGTGAGCCCTGGCTTATACAACCAGGACCAGGATTATGAAGCCTCTTTCCATCACAAACTGTACCATGACTGAAAGGATTGGAAGAGACATCCTGTGAGAGACACACTCACCTTGGATGGTCCCAACTGTGACTCATGAAGGTCCCTCTGTGTCCTGCAGCATCATGACGGGCATTCCAGGGACCCTGGAAGAAGGATCCAGGAGAAGTTCATTAGAGGTTCCTGTTTGGAGGGGACTTGGGGAATAATGCCATACATACATACATACATACATACATACATACATACATACATACATACAAAAAGTGGAAACAGGAACCAGAGGGACTGCAATACTAGACCTAATTTTAACAATCAGGAAGAAATGATAGAGGGAATAGAAGGAGAAGCGACGCTAGGTGAGAGTGACCATATCATCCTAAAATTCAACATTGTGCAATCACTAACTACAACACCCAACTCAATCACAGTCCCAGACTTCAGAAAAGCGGACTTTAACAAGCTCAGAGCGAACCTAAAGAATAAACCCTGGAAGGAACCTCTTAAGAGTAAATCCACACAGGGAGCCTGGGAAGCCCTAAAGAACATTAGCACTGAGGCCCAAAACAATTCAATCCCCAGGAAAAAGAAAAGCAGAAAAACTAAAATGAAACCAGCATGGCTAAACAAGGACCTCATAGACAACGTGAAAGAAAAAAAAGCCAAATACAATAAATGGAAAGAAGGACTCATAACCAAGATAGAATATCAGCAAGTGAGCCCTGGCTTATACAACCAGCACCAGCATGACAAAGCCTGTTTCCATCACAAACTGTACCATGACTGAAAGGATTGGAAGGGACATCCTGTGAGAGACACACTCACCTTGGATAGTCCCAACTGTGACTCATGAAGCAGCATCATGACGGGCATTCCAGGGACCCTGGAAGAAGCATCCAGGAGAAGTTCATTAGAAGTTCCTGTTTGGAGGGGACTTGGAGAATAACGCCATACATACATACATACATACATACATACATACATACATACATACATACATACATAGATACTGTACATATGTACATACACACACACACACACATATTCGTAGGGCTACAGGTATGAAGGCCTTAACTAAAGTGGCCAGATTTTTACATTGTTAAAGAAGGACACCATTGACCGGGGTGGGGGGTGTCTTGATTAAAAATTTGCTCTATATGGAGCAAAAAAACCCCTTCTTATTCTTTTTATCTCTATCTCTCTTTCTCCCTCCCTTTCTCTCTGTTTTTCTTTCTTTCTCTCTCTTCCTTCCCTCTCTTTCTTTCTCTCTCTCTCCGTCCCTCTTTCTTTCTCTCTTTTTCTATGAAGTGGCATATAAGTCTAAATGCTATTGCTATAAAAGAAAGAAAGAAAGAAAGAGAAAGAAAGAAAGAAAGAGGGAGGGAGGGAGAGAAGAAAGGAAAGAAGGAAGGAAGGATGGAAGGAAGGGGAGAGCTTTCTGCCCAAAACTCTAAGGGGGAAGAGGGGAGCAGGGCCGGGGGCTTTCCCGAGGCCGCTTGCTTTGTCGATCTGGGGTTCCCCCCCCTTTTCCCCCTAATTTGACGTCAGCCTTGCAATCTTTGGCGGGGAGCGGGGTTCTCTTTCTTCTAGCCAGAAACCCTCTGAAAACCAAAATGCACAGCCAGGGTGGAAGCTGAGCTGCTTGCTGGCCGTTCAAGGCACCCGATCGCAGGGCCAGCAGCTCCCACACACCTGCAGCCTCCGTTCAAGCCGCTGAGCTGCTATGGAAAAGCGGGACTTTTTAAAAAATGCAGCAGGCCGCGGGTCTTTCCGGCAGTAAAAATTGCCAGCTTCTTTGCTTCCGCGTATGTGCAGAAGCAAAATAAAAATAGTAATTTTTTCCCGGAATTGCTCTGGCTGCTCGTGTATGTGTGCGCATGAGCAGCTGGAACCGGAACGGGACCACATGCTCCACTTTCCACAGCGGAACCACCGTTCCCGGCTTTCCGGTTGGAGTCCACCCCTGATGGTGGGTCAATTTGATTATTGGATAGAAACCTCCTCATCTGAAATATTTGGTGATTTTTTTATTTTTGTTAAACAAGGACATGAACGTTTCAAACTTTTCACAGACTCATCACCTAAAATGGTCACCTAACATCAAAAGCACCATCAAAAAAGCACAACAAAGAATGTTCTTTCGGCACCAACTCAGGAAGCTCAAACTGTCCCAGGAGCTGCTGATCCAGTTCTACAGAGGAATCATTGGGTCTGTCATCTGCACCTCCATCACTGTCTGGTTTGGTGCTGCAACCCAACAAGACCGACACAGACTTCAGAGGAGAATCAGAACTGCAGAAGAAACAATTGCTGCCCACCTGCCTTCCATTGAGAACCTGTAGACTGCAAAAGAGGGTGATGAAATTATTTTCAGACCCCTCGCATCCTGGACATAAACTGTTTCAACTCCTACCCTCAAAATGATGCTTCAGAGCACTGCATACCAAGACAACTAGACACAAGAACAGTGTCTCCCCCACCTCCACCTCCACATTCCTTGGGGCAGGAGCTGGGCCAGAGCTAACCACGACAGCCATGTTCCTTGCAGGGATTCACAGGTGACAATCAGGACCACGAACACCTGAGTGAAATTCGAACAGAATAACTGAATTGGAAGGGACCTTGGAGGTCTTCTAGACCAACCCACGGCTTAGGCAAGAAACCCCACAGCAGTAATGGCAAACTCCTTTTTTCCCCTCGGGTGCCGAAAGCGCAGGTGTGTATGTGCACAATTGCAAACGCACGAGTGCCCACACCCATAATTCAAAGCCTGGGGAGGGCAAAAGCCTCCCCCACCTTCCTGGGGGCTGCAAATGGCCCATTTCCTGACTTCGGGAGAGCCCGGTAGGACCAATTTTCACCCTACCCAGGCTCCAGAGGCTTCCCTGGAGTCAGGGGAGGGCAAAAAATTATTTTATTTATTTTATTTTATTAATTAGATTTCTATGCTGCCCTTCTCTGCAGACTGAGGGTGGTTCACACCAAAATAAATATAACAATACAATATACAAGAAATCTAAATTTAAAATTAGGTCTAAAAACCCCAATACATTAAAAACAATCATCGTTGTTCATTTCATATCCATCCCATCAATGGCTTGAGGTAGGTGCAGCACTCAACAGCCCCTGCCGGCAAAGGTGAGATTTTAACGCCTTGCGGAAGGCCAGGAGGGTGGGGGTGGGAGGAATCCCTGGAGGGAGTTGATTCCAGAGGGGCGGGGCTGCCACAGAGAAGGCTTTTCCCCTAGGCCCCACCAAGTGGCATTGCCTAGCTCAGTGATGGCGAGCCTTTTTTTCCTTGGGTGTCAAATGAACATGTGCCGCACGAATCCCAGCAGCCGATTAGGTCCCACAGAGTCGGCCTTTTCCGGGTCCCCTTGACTAAACAATGTCAATTGGCGGGGGCCAGGGGAAGAGCCTTCTCTGTGGCGGCCCCGGCCCTCTGGAATCAACTCCCTCCAGAGATTCGAACAGCCCCCACCCTCCCTGCCTTCCGTAAAATGCTGAAGACTCTGTCGCCAGGCGTGAGGACCATTACCTCCCCCCTCCGTTGTGTTTTCTGACCTCTGTTGTATGATTATCTGGGTTGAGTGTGTACGATTGTGTAGTTGGGGATTTTATGACACTGATTATGTTATATTAACGTTTTTTAATTGACTTTTTAAATTTTATTATTAGATTTGTAATGTATTGTATTATTGCTATGTTGTGAGCCGCCCCAAGTCTTCAGGGAGGAGCGTCATACAAATCTAATAAATAAATAAATAAATAAATAAATAAATAAATAAATAAATAAATAAATAAATAAATAAATAAATAAATAAATAAATAAATAAATAAATAAATAAATAAATAAATAAATAAATAAATAAATAAATAAATAAATAAATAAATAAATAAATAAATAAATAAATAAATGTGTGTGCGCTATCGCATATGCGCAAGTGCCCACACCCATAATTCAACACCTGGGGAGGGCAAAAACAGCTTCCCCCACCCCCGGAGGCCCTCTGGTGGCCGGAAATGGCCTGTTTCCCAACTTCTGGTGGGCCCAGTGGGCTTGTGTTTCACCCTCCCCAGGCTCCAAAGGCTTCCCTGCCCTCCCCCATCCCCCTGAGGCTCTCCGGAAGCCCAAAACGCCCTCTCAGAGCCTCTGTGCAAGCCAAAATCAGCTGGTCGGCACCCACATTAATGTTGGAACTGAGGTGGGGCAACAGCTTGTGTGCCAGCAGATATGAGTCCACGTGCCACCTGTGACACCCGTGCCATAGGTTTGCCATCACTGGCCTAGCTGATGGGACCTGGAGACTGTTCCAACTAAGCATGATGGAAGCCTGGTTATATTGAAATCTAAGAGGAGACTGCCATCTGCTGAAAAAAGAGAAAACTACAACTCAGGAAAAGTTTATATACAAACCGAGGAATAACTAAATGAAGTGGCCGGAAAAACTTTATTGAATTATTTCTGTACCGGCTGTGGCCCATTACTGCCCCAAAGGCAAAGAAGACACCTGAGACCAAGAGGGCAGTTACAACCAATGCTTTATTGCAGAGAAGAAGGAGTGAATCCATGGTGGATCTTGGGGTGAGTGGTCTCCAGGGTGGTCCAGAACAGAAGAAGGGTCTTGGTCAGGTTTGATCACGAGATCCAATTCTGGTGGGTCTCCTCATTGGAGATGCTGTAAAAACAAACATTCGGATATGGATTTTCTGCCCAGAACTTCATATGGTGCTTCATCCGGCCCAATCTTACAACCATGGAGACCCAAATCTGAACTCAGGAGAAAGGGCCTGATTGGGAGAGAGCTGGGAAACAATGGTGCAACCTCCCCCTTGGAGTTATGGGGCTCCATCACTGAGGCTTTCAAGTAAAGGTGGGGACAGCCGTCTGTCCAGGATGCGCTGAGGATTTCTGCCCTGGAAGGAGGGTGGACTAGATGACCTCCAGCATCTTTTCCCAATCCCCTCTTTCCAGGAGACCTCAAGATGTGAGGCTGCTTGGAGCACAGAGAAGGAGGCCTTCACAGGAGCTTCCTAACTGGGAACATTTCTCACAATCAGAAGTGTGAGCTTGTGGCCCTAACCCTCCTGGTCAGCTGAGCATGGAGTAATTGTGGCCTGCTCAGGGGATGAGCATGAATGGGACTCCATGTGCCCAGGCCAAGTCTTGGTTTAGGAGGTCCCACACAGCAATCCCTACTGTACAAGTGACAGCACAATTTACTGTCAAGTTTGAAGCTTCTGCTGTTGCACCATTATCGCTTTTCAACTTGCCAAAGAATTAAGGGGGAGGGAAGTGGTGGGGGGATGGACTTCAGACTTCAAACAGAAGAGCCCTGAGGTCCAAGGACACACCGGCAGGGGTCTGCCAAACCTAGAGACTTTTTCTCATATCAGAATAATGACAATTGCAGAATGAAACCTGTATTGATAGGAAGAATTCTGCACTCTTAACTATGGTCTATGGGTTTGCTTGGGAAAGACTCATTTATGTCACCAAGGTTGGGGCTATTATACTTCTGACCCCCTGGCCAGCGAAAGGTACGTGGGTTAGTGGGCTGAATGGGTTTGAGTGTTTTTATGGTCGTTTGGGTTTTAGGTTGTTAGTTATTAATTGGATTCAGGATGTTATATATTGTTATTTCATAGGTTGTAAGCAGCCACGAGTCCTCGGAGAATGGCCTAAAAGTCCAATAAGTAAGTAAGTAAGTAAGTAAGTAAGTAAGTAAGTAAGTAAGTAAGTAAGTAAGTAAGTAAGTAAGTAATCAAACAAACAAACAAACAAACAAACAGACCTGGTTTTGCTTTCTTCAGTGCTAAAATGAGCTACTTAATGAAGTTTGCATTGGAAAGCCTTGAAAGTGTTTCCTTCGGTGGGGTTTGTGAGTCGTAATATTGACAGTTACCTTAAATTGGGTCCATGCAGTCGATCATGCAACCATAAGGGCAACACTTTTTTTTCCCCTTGCACTCCCAGTCACTTCCACACCTCGCAGGACAAATAGTGATCGTGCCTGGAGGGGCCTTGCGACACACACCAGGCTTTTCTGCAAAAGAGAAGACCCCAAGGCCAAATGTGAGACTTAGCAGGCAAGACGGGATAGGAAACTGATTCTGCTTTATTGTCAAGCTACATTAACAGGATCTTGAAGGGCTAAAAGGACAAATCTCCTGCTGTGTCCTATGCAGTATAGGTGGTACTAGGGAGGGTCTCTCCTCTCCTCTTCCCTTCCCCCCCTCTCTTGTCCTATCCTCCCTCCCCTCCCTTCTTCTGAAGCTGCTGGCTCTATCATCTCTTATCTAACTGTTCCTTTGTCAGCATCTCTTTACCCAGTCTCCAAACGTCTTTCACACATACCATTTCCCCTCAAATTAACACCGGAGCAAACAAGATCCCATCTCTGGTCCTTTCAGCCGCCAAAGCCTCTTCATGCATCCAGGATGAGAGAGGCTGGCTGGGGCATGACTCTCCCTGCCACCTCCTTCCCCTCAAAGGGTGGGAATTCCTCCTTACTTCTAGGTTGGGTCTCTCCACAATGGGCGGAAACTAATCAGGGAGAGAAGCAACCTGAAATTTAGGAGAAATATCCTCATGGTGAGAAAAATTGACCAGTGGAATGACTTGCCTCCAGGAATGGTGGGCAAAGAGATTGGACAGCCACCTCTCTGAAATAGTATAGGGTCTCATGCCTGTTACCCTGTTTCCCGAAAAATAAGTCACCCCCAAAAGTAGGACATAGGAAAGGTTTCATAGAATTGCCTAATATAAGGCATTCCCCGAAAGTAAGACATAGGAGACGTTTTGTTTTGCAGCACTCCCGAACAGAACATATATATCACTGTTGTCCATAAATTACATCCCAAAACGCTGCATCAATCAGATTTAATACATATCCAATGCACATCCAAGATGCGGAGAAAAAATTAATAAAAGATGCTGTCTTATTTTCGGGAAACAGGGTAGTACTATGTAGTTGGGTTGGGTTTGGCAATTTATAACATAAACCAACCATGTATGCTTACATGTAATAGAACACTATTGCTGTAAGAGCTAGTGTTGCAGTTAACCATAAGAGGGAGCTAGAAGCGTCTCTCTCTCTCTCTCTCTCTCTCTCTCTCTGCTATTCTCTGCTAGTTTGTCTTTGAGACTATGCTATCGAACTGTGTGTTGAAATGGTAATTTATGTATTTGTAAATTACCAAGTCTGTGGAGAGAGGCGGCATACAAATCTAATAAATAAATAAATAAGTTGAACAAGTAAGCTTGTAGTATTGTATATGTATTGAGAGTCATTGATTGATGCAATTGTGTATGACTGGGATTGTTCTTGACTAAGATATTTGCCAAAGTAAACAATATTTTACACACTTAGTGTGTCTGAATTCTATTGCTGAATTACTACCAATATCTCTGGGCTACTAGCTGGATATCTGAAAAACCTCCACGTATGTCTATCTTTGACTACTAAGAGATTACTCTGCACACTCCCTAACGCTTAACAATGTTTGAGCAGAGGGTTGGACTAGAAGATCTCTAGGGTCCCTTCCATTCTGTCATTCTCTTAAAGCCATGGACGGGGACTGAGGTTCAAGCCAGCATCCAAATAACAGGGGCAGACAACCAAGTAGAAAATCATGTCCTCATGATGGAACTGCCAAGGAGAAAACCCACATCCACACCACCAGGGGAAGCTACTGCATGTAAACAGGGAGCAAACCAGACACTCGTTGCATTCTTGGTGTTACCCAGTTGGATAATGAAACATTTGCAAGAAAACAACCAGGCTCAGAGAGAACCAAGCAGCCCACACTCTTCCTCCTCCTCCTTCTCCCCCCATTCCTCGTCTCCGCAAACTCCACCCCCTTCTAGCAGTGATGATGTTCCCTTCTACTGAATCTATCGTAGCCTATTGGGAGAACCAGGATACTACATTAAACATTATGCTTCATGTTAAGAGACAGCAGTTCTTGTTCAATGAAGAGGCCAATCCACAACTCCTCCCCTACTTACCAACACAGGTGAAGTGGCATGCCTTTTTGGTCTCAAAATTGTTGGCATTGCCTCCACAACCACCGTAAATAAACATTTGGCATTGATTTGAAGTTGAGTTGTAGTAGAAGCGAGGCATTTTGCCTCTACATGGTCCAGTCTCAGAAGGAAAATAACAAAACTCTGTGACAATGGAAAGTGGGGTGAATGTTATTTGATTAGACAGCGCAAAAGTCTTTAAGGCTTTTCCCCAACCTGGTGCCCTCTTCGCATGCTCAGAATGGAAGCTGTCAAGTGCCATCTGAGACAATTTAGAATAGAGTAGAATAGAGTAGAGTAGAGTAGAGTAGAGTAGAGTAGAGAAGAGAAGAGTAGAGTAGAGTAGAGTAGAGAAGAGAAGAGTAGAGTACAGTAGAGAAGAGAAGAGAAGAATAGAGTAGAGTAGAAAAGAGAAGAGTAGAGTAGAGAAGAGAAGAGTAGAATAGAGTAGAGTAGAGAAGAGAAGAGTAGAGAAGAGAAGAGGAGAGGAGAGGAGAAAAGAGAAGATTAAGGAAGAGGAGAGGAGAGTATAGAGTAGAGTAGAGAAGAGTAGAGTAGAGAAGAGAAGAGTAGAGTAGAGAAGAGAAGAGTAGAGTAGAGTAGAGTAGAGAAGAGTAGAGAAGAGTAGAGAAGAGTAGAGTAGTGAAGAGTAGAGAAGAGGAGAGGAGAGGAGAGAAGAGTAGAGTACAGTAGAGAAGAGAAGAGTAGAGTAGAGTAGAAAAGAGAAGAGTAGAGAAGAGAAGAGTAGAATAGAGTAGAGAAGAGAAGAGAAGAGAAGAGGAAAGGAGAGAAGAGGAGAGGAGAGAAGAGGAGAGTAGAAAAGAGAAGATTAAGGAAGAGAAGAGGAGAGGAGAGTATAGAGTAGAGAAGAGTAGAGAAGAGAAGAGAAGAGAAGAGAAGAGTAGAGTAGAGAAGAGTAGAGTAGAGAAGAGAAGAGAAGAGAAGAGTAGAGAAGAGTAGTGAAGAGTAGAGAAGAGTAGAGTAGAGAAGAGAAGAGGAGAGGAGAGGAGAGAAGAGGAGAGGAGAGAAGAGTAGAGTAGAAAAGAGGAGAGTAAGGAAGAGAAGAGGAGAGGAGAGGAGAGGAGAGTATAGAGTAGAGTAGAGAAGAGTAGAGTAGAGAAGAGTAGAGTAGAGTAGAGAAGAGAAGAGTAGAGTAGAGAAGAGAAGAGTAGAGTAGAGAAGAGTAGAGAAGAGTAGAGTAGTGAAGAGTAGAGAAGAGTAGAGAAGAGAAGAGAAGAGTAGAGTAGAGTAGAGTAGAGAAGAGAAGAGAAGAGTAGAGTAGAGAAGAGTAGAGAAGAGTAGAGTAGTGAAGAGTAGAGTAGAGTAGAGTAGAGTAGACCTGAGCAGAGCAGAACAGAACAGAATTAGAATTCCTTATTGGCCAAGTGTGATTGGACACACAAGGAATTTGTCTTGGTGCAGCTTGGGGCAATTTAATTGTGTTTCCTGCTCTGGGGCTTGGAACCGGTGGCTGACTGGTTCCTGTTGCTTAACCCTGCTGTTATGTTCGGGTCTGGGAGAACCGAAATCAAAGTTTGAGCCCCTGGAAAAAAAAATTCCCTGCATATCTGAAACTTGAAATTTCACGACTTTGCATCATTTCAGGGGGTCTCTCTATGAGAATGTTTTTTGGGGGGGGGACTTCTTTCTTGCTGAAAAAAAAAGTCCCTAAAGTTCTGCCTGACCCGGACCGAAAATTCTTCATTTGAGGTCCTTATGTTTGGTCAATTTGAAAACCTTTTTCACTTGGAAGGTAGTCTGGACATTTCTGCACACAATGAAATGAAAATTGAACTGAAAAAAATGGATGCTTATTGATTTATTTTGATCAAAAAGCCCGCGCCCCTCCCTTTTTGGTGATCTTTTTTTCAATTTATAGATAGTTTATCCTGCAAAATGCGTTCAATTTTACTAAAGTTGGTGTGGGATTGGTAGTTTGAACATTTCTGAAGATAAGAAAAATATAAATTAAATGAAAAAAATGATGCTTATTGGGTTTTTTAAATAAGAAATAAGGCCTCCTCCCTCCCCCCGCTGCTTGCAACCGTTTTAGAAACATAGAAGACTGACGGCAGAAAAAGACCCCATGGTCCATCTAGTCTGCCCTTCTACTATTTTCTGTATTTTATCTTAGGATGGATCTATGTTTATCCCAGGCATGTTTAAATTCAGTTACTGTGGATTTACCAACCACGTCTGCTGGAAGTTTGTTCCAAGGATCTACAACTCTTTCAGTCAAATCATATTTTCTCATGTTGCTTTTGATCTTTCCCCCAACTAACTTCAGATTGTGTCCCCTTGTTCTTGTGTTCACTTTCCTACTAAAAACACTTCCCTCCTGAACCTTATTTAACTCTTTAACATATTTAAATGTTTCAATCATGTCCCCACTTTTCCTTCTGTTCTCCAGACTATACAGGTTGAGTTCATGAAGTTTTTCCTGATACGTTTTATGCTTCAGACCTTCCACCATTCTTGTGGCCCGTCTTTGGACCCGTTCAATTTTGTCAATATCTTTTTGTAGGTGAGGTCTCCAGAACTGAACACAGTATTCCAAATGTGGTCTCACCAGCATTCTATATAGCGGAATCATAATCTCCCTCTTCCTGCTTGTTATACCTCTAGCTATGCAGCCAAGCATCCTACTTGCTTTTCCTACCGCCTAACTGCACCGTTCACCCATTTTGAGACTGTCAGAAATCACTACCCAAAAGTTTTCACTTTAAATTTTTTTTAGGCTCCAAATTTGAAATATTTTTAACATCTTAGGCATTGATTTACTAAATTTAACATTGCTGATCACCATAAAAATATTTGGGGGGGGAATTTTTTTTTTGGGAAAAAACTTACACTTTTACTGTTTCGGGTCGTATGGGACCCAGACCAAAAAGATTTTTTTTAGGTACTTAAATTTGGTCTTTTTGAAAACTTTTTTTGCTGGTAAGCTAGTTTGAACATTTCTGCACACAATGATATGAAAATTGAACTGAGAAAATTGATGCTTATTGATTTATTTTGATCAAAAATCCCCTGCCCCCATTTTTGAGCATTTTGTTTCAGTTTATATATATATATATATTTTTAGGCTACAAATCTCCAAGGGATTTTCCCCCAAAAGGTTTGATATACAAAATTGAACATTCCTGATCATAAGAAAAATATAAATGAACTGAAAAAAGTGATGCTTATCGGTTTATTTTCGAATATAAGACCATAGCCTACTTGAGTATAAGCCTATTTGAGTATAAGCATGAGGGCCGCCTTTTATGAGAAAAATAAACCAATAAGCATCAATTTTTTCAGTTCAATTTTCCTTTCATTGTGTGCAGAAATGTTCAATCTAGTTTCCAAGTGAAAACAGCTTTCAAAAAGACCAAATATAAGTAGCTAAAATGAACAGTTTTCGTTCCGGGTAAAATAGACCCGGGAACAGAACTTTGGATGTGTTTTTGAGCAGAACAGCAGGGTTAAAATTCTCTCCCCTCCCCCCGTATGACATTCAGTTTATTCAAAGAAAGTTAAAATGCAAAGTGCCAAAAATATTTTTTTTAAGACTAAAGATTTTCAAAAAGAAGAATTTAAAAAGAAAACATGTCTTTAAAAAGGGGAGAGAAAAAAAGACACATAATATGGATAGTATCCTCCCCCATTGAGAATGAGGATTAACAGAATCCAGCAGAGTTAATTCCCAACCACTTGTGAAACAGGCCCAAAGTATTTTAAACCACTGAATCTGTCCACAAGTGCTTAGCCTGTCCTCTGTAGCTATATTGATTTAAAAAATATTTAGAAAGAAAACAAAATGCACAGGTACAGTACATGTTGTACCTTGCTCAACAGTAATAACTGTGAGAGGGACCTTGGAGTCCTAGTGGACGACCATTGAAATAGGAGCCATCCGTGTGCAGCAGCTGCCAAAAAAGCCAACACGGTTCTCAGCTGCATCAACAGAGGGAGAGAATCAAGATCACATGAAGGGTTAATGCCACTTTACAAGGCCTTGGTAGGGCCACACTTGGAATACGGCATTCACTTTTGGTCACCACGATGCAAAAAGGAGGTTGAGACTCTAGAAAGAATGTAGAGAAGATCAACAAAGAGAATTAGGGGACTGGAGGCTAAAACATATGAAGAACAGTTGCAGGAACTGGGCCTGGATAGTTGAATGAAAAGAAGGACCAGGAGATACATAATGGCAGTGTTCCAACATCTCAGGTTTGTCCCAAAGAAGAAGGAGTCAAGCTATTCTCCAAAGCATCTGAGGGTAGCACAAGAAGCAACTGGTGGAAACTAAACAAGGAGAGAAGCAACTTAGAACTAAAGAGAAATTTCCTGACAGTCTGAACGGTTGATCAGTGGAACAGAAGTTGCCTCCAGAAGTTGTGAATGCAGAAACACTGGAAGTTTTTAAGAAAAGGTTGGGTGGATAAGCAACTGTCTGAAGTAGTGTATGGTTTCCTGCCTAAGCACGGGGCTGGACTAGAAGACCTCCAAGGTCCCTTCCAACTCAATTGTTGTTATTGTTATTGTAAAATAGTTAATACAAAATTTCTTAATTTTGCAGGTTAAAAATCTCGATTTTCAAGATGGGTCAGCTTTCCCCTAAAATTGCAATTTTCTTGGGACTCTCTCCCATTTTTGTCCCCTATTCAGCTGACACCCAACCACCATCTCCAGAACTTCCCCAGAAGAAGCCCCACCAAGCCAGAGGGTCCAGACTGGGCTCTTTGGCTTCTCTTCGCTGGGGGAGAACCCTGCCCTCTGACCACATGAGCCCATGTCTGCAAACTCTACCTGGTCGGCCGTCGCCGTAGACGGGGGTCAGCTCTGCCCAGAGGGCGAGGAGTCCCAGCAGGAGAAGAAGGCCTCCAGAAGACATGGTGAAGCCGTCTGCCCCACACTCAGGCTGCGTGCATTAAATAGTCTGGCGACTAGCAATTTCACATCCAGGAAGCAGGGCAACATAATGCAGTGAGGATACAAATTCCTTTTTCTTTCACAAGATGGTAGAACAAGAAGTGGAGAATATGAGTGTTGGATTGGTTGAGCAGTTTGGGGAAAACTGGGCAGGTCCCTGTTGATGTCAATGGTCAAGCAAAACTCACCTTTCCAGAGTTGCATCAGGGCCAGGAAAGTTCAAAGTGTTAATGAGCCTCGTTGGGGCAGTGGTTAGAGTGCAATACTGCAGGCTACCTCTGCTGATCGAATCTCAGTAGGCTCAAGGTTGACTCAGCCTTCCAGCCTTCCAAGGTCAGTAAAATGAAGACCCAGATTATTTGTTTGTTTGTTGGTTGGTTAGTTAGTTAGTTAGTTAGTTAGTTAGTTAGTTAGTTAGTTAGTTAGTTTGTTTGTTTGTTTGTTTATTTATTTATTTATTTATTTATTTATTTATTTATTTATTTATTTATTTATTTATTTTGTCCAATACGTAGTGAAGGTTGAAGAGAATAAACATGTAGTGTATATATCAAAGAAAGGATAGAAAAAAAGATATAAGAATAAAATATGTCAATGGAGGATTGAGGAAAAGATATATGAATGGAAGAAAAGATATAGGAGATATAGGAGAGACAATAGGACATGGGACAGAAGGCACATTAGTGCACTTATGCACGCCGCTTACTGGCCTCCTAGGAACCTGGAGAGGTCAATTGTAGATAGTCTAAGGGGAAAATGTTGGGGGTGAGGGATTGACACTATGGAGTCTGGTAATGAGTTCCGCGCTTTGACAACTCGATTGCTAATGTCATATTTTTTACAGTCAAGTTTGGAGCAGTTAATATTAAGTTTGAATCTGTTGCGTGCTCTTGTGTTGTTATGGTTGAGGCTGAAGTAGTCATTGACAGGCAGGACGTTGCAGCATATGATCTTGTGGGCAATACTTAGATCGTGTTTTAGGCGTCATAGTTCTAGGCTTTCTAGACCCAGGATTGATAGTCTACTTTCATAGGGTATTCTGTTTTGAGTGGAGGAGTGAAGGGCTCTTCTGGTGAAGTATCTTTGGACATTTTGTTGATATCCGAGATGTGGTATGGGTTCCAAACAGATGAGCTGTATTCTAGGATGGGTCTGGCAAAAGTTTTGCAAGCTCTGGTGAGTAGTGTGAGATTGCCGGAGCAGAAGCTACATAGGATCAGGTTAACAACTCTAGAAGCCTTTTTGGCGATATTGTTGCAGTGGGCTTTGGGCACTTAAGTCATTTGATATTAGTATTCCAAGATCTTTTACTGAATGGGGGTTGTCTGTGAGATTTTGTTTATTCAGTTTATATATGAGGTTTGGATTCTTTTTTGCCAATGTGGAGGGCAGAGCATTTGTTGGTTGATATTTGAAGTTGCCAACTGTTAGACCAATCTGAGACAAAGTCTTATCATGTCTAAAAGCAAGATACACATGGTAATAAATGTTTTTAATAATATCAGAACTTTTAGCTTTTTACATTATATTAATTGGGGTGAGGTATCATCAATATGCGGATGATACCCAGCTTTACATCTCCACCCCATGCCCAGTCAACGAAGCGGTGGAAGTGATGTGCCGGTGCCTGGAGGCTGTTGGGGCCTGGATGGGTGTCAACAGACTCAAGCTCAACCCGGATAAGACGGAGTGGCTGTGGGTTCTGCCTCCCAAGGACAATCCCATCTGTCCGTCCATCACCCTGGGGGGGGAATTATTGACCCCCTCAGAGAGGGTCCGCAACTTGGGCGTCCTCCTCGATCCACAGCTCACATTAGAACAACATCTTTCAGCTGTGGCGAGGGGGGCGTTTGCCCAGGTTCGCCTGGTGCACCAGTTGCGGCCCTATCTGGACCGGGACTCATTGCTCACAGTCACTCATGCCCTCATCACCTCGAGGTTCGACTACTGTAATGCTCTCTACATGGGGCTACCTTTGAAAAGTGTTCGGAAACTTCAGATCGTGCAAAATGCAGCTGCGAGAGCAGTCATGGGCCTACCTAGGTATGCCCATGTTTCACCATCACTCCGCAGTCTGCATTGGTTGCCGATCAATTTCCGGTCACAATTCAAAGTGTTGGTTATGACCTTTAAAGCCCTTCATGGCATCGGACCAGAATATCTCCGAGACCGCCTCCTGCCGCACGAATCCCAGCGACCGATTAGGTCCCACAGAGTGGGCCTTCTCCGGGTCCCGTCAACTAAACAATGTCGGTTGGCGGGCCCCAGGGGAAGAGCCTTCTCTGTGGCGGCCCCGGCCCTCTGGAACCAACTCCCCCCGGAGATTAGAACTGCCCCTACTCTTCCTGCCTTCCGTAAACTCCTTAAAACCCACCTTTGCCGTCAGGCATGGGGGAACTGAAACATCTCCCCCTGGGCACGTTTAATTTATGCATGGTATGTCTGTGTGTGTGACTGTTAGCATATGGGGTTTTTTAAATATTTAAATATTTTAAATTTGTCTGATTGCTTATGATTTGTTTTTACATGTTGTGAGCCGCCCCGAGTCTTCGGAGAGGGGCGGCATACAAATCTAAGTAATAAATAAATAAATAAATAAATAAATCTAGATGTATTGTTACGTTTTCTCTGATATGTTGTGAGCCGCTCCGAGTCTCGGGAGAGGGGCGGCATACAAATCTAATAAATTAAATTAATTAAATTAAATTAGTCTAGGTATAGGTTAGTTTCACCAAGATCAAGACGTCTCTTAAATTCAGCCCGTAGTTCATGAGAGTGGATGTGTTGAAGTAGAGATAAATCTGGTCTGGATCTAAGTTTGTTGTAGTTATTTCTGGCGATGGAGTTCATGGTCTTGATGAACTGTTGTTTGGTACTTTCACTTTTGCAGACCACTCTACAGAAACAGGGGGGCATTGAAGCATCACTGTACCTAAGCACAGGGCCGTTTCTAGTAACCTCTAAGTCAAGATGTTTGTGGATGCTGGCAGTGGAGGATGTTACGTATATTTGCTAGATCAGATTCCCCATTTTCCTCAAGGCCAAAGAGGATGGCATTCTGACGCTTTTGTTCGCACTCCCTGGCATCTTTATTGAGGGTAGCGATGTCGGTAGTTGAGTTTGAATGTAGAGGTTGTGGTGGTCTTGGTGGAGGAGTGGTGTAGGGTATTTGTTTTGGTGGTTTTGCGTTTATCAGATCTTGGATAATTTTTTCCATGGAAGCAAGCCATGTTTCGATGCTTTCTATGTATGATTGTTGTAAAGAATAGAACATAGAAAGCTTAGAGAGGGCTGTAAAAGCACTATGAAGTGGTATATAAGTCTAAATACTATTGCAAGTGCTATAATGAGTGTGGGGGGGGGCGCTGGTTGAGAGTGGAATATGGGGCAGATCAGCTGAGGGGGGGATGATGTAGCTTCCTTGTCAGGGCTGCCTGGGTTATGATGGGAGATATGAAGGGATTTCTCTTCTCTGGCAATTTTTTTTTAAAAAAAATTCAATAATTCATACATTAATCCATAAACCTCTAGATGTTACAATACTGCAACAAATACATAGTTGTAATCCATAATTCGTATATTCTTTATATATAAAACAATGTATTCCAGGTATATTTTTCTCAAATTATATTGCTTCTGAAAAAAGAAAAAGAAAAAATATATAAATCTAATTTTGTTGTCTGGGATATCTATCAATTAATTTCACACACACACACCCCGAATTAACCACTATTAGCTTAATTTACCAAAACAGTTATTCTTTCTCATGCCTTAGAACAGAACAGAACAGAACAGAATAGAGTAAAGCAGAATTCTTTCTTGGCCAAGTGTGATTGGACACACAAGGAATTTTTTTTTTTTTTTTTTCTCAGCGCACATAAAAGAAAAAGAGACATTTGTCAAGAATCATGTGGTACAACACTTAAGGATTGTCATAGGGGTAAAATAAGCAATGAAGAAACACTCAATATTAATAAAAATCTTAGGATACAAGCAACAAGTTACAGTCACACAGTCCTAAGTGGGAGGAAAAAGATGATAGGAATAATGAGAAAAAACTAGTAGAAATAGAAGTGCAGACTTAGTTAAAAAATTGACAGTTTTGAGGGAATTATTTCTTTAGCAGAGTGATGGCATTCGGGAAAAAACTGTTCTTGTGTCTAGTTGTCTTGGTGTGTGCAGTGCTCTGGAGCAACATTTTGAGGGTTGGAGTTGAAACAGTTTATGTCCAGGATGCGAAGGGTCAGTCAATATTTTACCCACCCTCTTTTTCATTCGTGCAGTATATAGGTCCTCAACAGAGGGCAGATTGGAAGCCATTGATTTTTCTGCAGTTCTGATTCTCCTCTGAAGTCTGTGTCGGTCCTGTTGGGTTGCAGAACCGAACCAGACAGTTGTAGAGGTGCAGATGACAGACCCAATGATTCCTCTGTAGAACTGGGCTTCCTGGGCAGTTTGAGCTTCCTGAGCTGGCGCAGAAAGAACATTCTTTGTTGTGCTTTTTTGATGACGTTCTTGATGTTAGGTGACCATTTTAGGTCTTGAGATATGATAGAACCTAGAAATTGGAAGATCTCTACTGTTGATACTGTGTTGTCTAGAATTGTAAGAGGTGGAAGGGTGGGAGGGTTTCTCCTAAAGTCTTCCACCATTTCTATGGTTTTTAGATTGTTGCAGTCACACCACAAGGATAGTTGTTCAAACTCCCGTCTGTATGTGGATTCATTATTGTCTCGAATTTTAAGCCATATTCATTCATTCATTCATTCATTCATTCATTCATTCGATTTGATTTGATTTGATTTGATTGCCTCTGTACAAATTGAAGATGAGACCACACTTGGAGTCCTGTGCACAGTTCCGGTCAGCGCACCTCAAGGAGGATAGAATGGAACTGAAAAAGGGGCAACAAGGATGGTCAAGGAAATGGAGCCCCTCCCTTAGGAAACCAGGTTGCAAGGCCTTGGTCTCTTCAGCCTTGAAAGACGGCATTGAAGAGGTGACTTGATCGAAGGGTATAAAATCATGCATGGGATTGAAAAGGTGGATAGAAAAAAAATATTTTCTCTATCACACAATATTAGGACGAGGGGTCTCTCCCTAAAGCTCAAAGGTAAGAAAGTGAGGACAAATAAAGGGAAATATTTCTTCACTCAGAGGCTCATTGGTTTATGAAATTCCCTTCCAGAAGAGGTTGTGACAGCTGTCAGCCTGGATAGCTTCAAAATTAGACAAATTAAGGGATGCCAGGTGTATCCATGGTGGTTATTGAAAC
The DNA here is from genome assembly GCF_031021105.1 of Erythrolamprus reginae. NCBI lineage: Eukaryota > Metazoa > Chordata > Lepidosauria > Squamata > Dipsadidae > Erythrolamprus > Erythrolamprus reginae. The sequence goes on along the minus strand of NC_091952.1, from coordinate 1,382,429 downwards.
AGATGTCCAAATGCTGCCTCTATGTGGGTTGAGGCAGGCAGGGTTCCCTTGGATTCCCTTGGGTCCCATTTGTTGGGGGTCAAAGGAAAGGGAGGGTCTTGCCTTCTCTTTATGCTCAAGATGGCATCTTGAGCATCGGACCAGAATATCTCCGAGACCGCCTTCTGCCGCACGAATCCCAGCGACCGATTAGGTCCCACAGAGTAGGTCTTCTCCGGGTCCCGTCAACTAAACAATGTCGGTTGGCGGGCCCCAGGGGAAGAGCCTTCTCTGTGGCGGCCCCGGACCTCTGGAACCAACTCCCCCCGGAGATTAGAACTGCCCCTACTCTCCCTGCCTTCCGTAAAGCTCTCAAAACCCACCTTTGTCGTCAGGCATGGGGGAACTGAAACACCTCCCCCGGCCACGTACAATTTATGTATGGTATGTTTGTGTTTGTGCTTGTTAATATAGTGGGGTTCTTTTTAAAACTATTTTAAATACTTAAATTTATTGAATTTATTTGGATTTGTACGATTGTTTATATTTTTTGTTGTGAGCCGCCCCGAGTTCGCGGAGAGGGGTGGCATACAAATCTAAATAATAAATAAATAAATAAATAATAAGATCCCCATGGACAATTGGGGGCCCACTGTGGGACACAGAATGCCAGACTCGATGGGCTTTGGCCTGATTCAGCAGGGCTCTTCTTAGGTTCTTATGATTTAATCTGATCTGATTTGATGTCTATACCACCCGTCTCGTGAGACTCAAGACAGCTTACAGCAAGACAAGTACCAAATATGCAAGAAATCTAACATTTAAGATAATAAAAAATATCAAATCTAGAATCACGTAAAAATCTAACGAGAGTCATGTTCGAAAAAGCTAATTCATTTAAAAAAACCAACCATCCACGTTTGTGTATTCATCCTTTTTATTCTTCTAATTTATCATTCATTTTTTCCTCCCCTATTTTGTCATAACCAAATGCCCCGTAGAAACCAATACTCATTTGTATACTTTTCTTAAACTGTCATTAGGCTTCTTGTATTAATCTTCATTATTTTATCGACATTATTCCAAGTCCCTGTTAAAAGCAGTGTCCCCCATGGTAGCGTACTGGACCAACGCTTTTCGTTCTCTACATCAATGACCTTTGCCATCTCATCAGAAGCAGCAGACGATGTAAAACTCTTCAACACCACCGATAACACAACTGCTCTCCAAAAAGACCTAGACTCTGTTTCTGATTGGGCTAACACATGGCAACTCCAAATCTCAACCAGCAAATGCTCTGTCCTACACATTGGGAAGAAGAATCTGAACTTCAAATATGAACTGAATAATCAAATTATCACAGATAATCCCCACTTGGTTGAAGACCTCGGTATACTAACAACAAAAGATTTAAGTGCCAAAGCCCACTGCAAAAATATAGCTAAGAAGGCTTCAAGTGTTGTTAATCTAATCTTACGTAGCTTCTGCTCTGGAAATCTCACACTACTTACCAGAGCTTACAAAACTTTTGCCAGACCCATCCTTGAATACAGCTCATCCGTTTGGAACCCATATCGCATCTCAGACATTAACACCCTTGAAAATGTCCAAAGATACTTCACCAGAAGAACCCTGCATTCCTCTAAACAGAATACCCTACAAAACTAGACTTACTATCCTGGGCAGTGAAGGGATACCAAAATTTTTACTACCACACTGTGGGCGTGGCTTATACAGGGCACCCTGCATTTTCTTTCATCTTTCAGTGCCAATTGGATGCTCTGGGGTGGAGCTCCATTTTCTCTACCCCATTGCGTTCCATCCAATCCGGGCAGCAGCCCACCCTGGATCCTGGGTCTAGAAAGCTTAGCACTACGATGCCTTAAACATGATCTAAGTATTGCCCACAAGATCATATGCTGCAACGTCCTGCCTGTCAAAGACTACTTCAGCTTCAACCACAACAACACAAGAGCATGCAACAGATTCAAACTTGAGTGTAAAAAATACAACTTTTGTACCGTAATAGAGTTGATGTGTGGAACTCATTACCGGACTCCGTAGTGTCATCCCCTAACCCCCAACATTTCACCCTTTGACTATCCATGGTTGACCTCTCCAGATTCCTAAGAGGTCAGTAAGGGGTGCGCTTAAGTGCCCTAGAGTGCCTTCCGACCCCTGTCCTATTGTCTCTCCCATATCCCATATATCTTCTCTTCTATCCCTATATCTTTCTTTTATTCTCTCATTGATATATTTTATTCTTATATTCTCTCTTCTATTCTTTTTCTAGTATATTTTCCACGAAGGTGTCCTCCTTTACCTTCATTCTGTATTACTGTGTATTGGACAAAATAAATAAAATAAAGTCATTTAATTCTTCCAAGTCTCAACATAATATATTTTCCAAATACACCTAAAGTGATCTCATGTATAATGTAGTAAACAATCATAGGTTCTCCTCTTTAATAAGCCAGTGAAACATCTCAATCATCCCCCTGTGACAGGGCAGCATGCACACCAAGCTTTGGTCTGCCTGGGCTTGAACCACATAAGCCACAGAATGAGGAAATTCAAGCGTTTACTGGGGCACATTCCCCAAGATGTGCTGCAAAAACCAATTTACTCAACCCCTGGGCAAACATTTCATCTCCCGTTTGTGTTTCCTTCTTGCACAGAACATGTGGGATATTGCACCACCTGATCACTCCTCGGGAATCATCCTCGTCATGGGACATCTGAAACCAAGATGTTGAGAAGGCAGCATTGGTGACACTTCCCATTCTTGCTCTCTTAGCTGGGCTTCTCCTCCAGGGGACTGAGTCCCAGGGGATTGGGTGGCATAGGAGTCAAATGAATTAAATACCCCACTTCATTAACCTCCTACAGGGAAGGAACACTGTCTGAAGCTGCCACCAAGAAGAGAGGGGTCAAACTAGAGTAGAGTAGAGTAGAGTAGAATAGAATAGAATAGAATAGAATAGAATAGAATAGAATTCTTTATTGGCCAAGTGTGATTGGACACAAAAGGAATTTGTCTTTGGTGCAAATGCTCTCAGTGTATATAAAAGAAAATTTATTTATTCAAAATAAAAGCCACAATTTTTCGAAGCACCAAAATTCAGTGATCCAGTTCTACAGAGGAATCCTTGAGTCTGTCATCTGCACCTCCATAACTGTCTCGTTTGGTTCTGCAACCCAATAAGACCGACACGGACTTCAGAGGAGAATCAGAACTGCAGAACAAAACCATGGCTGCCAACCTGCCTTCCATCGAGGACCTGTAGACTGCAAGAGTCAAAAAGAGGGTGGGGAAAATATTTAGTGACCCCTCGCATCCAGGACTCAAATTGTTTCAACTCCGACCCTCAAAACTTCGCTACAGAGCATCACACACCAAGACTAGACACCAGAGCAGTTTTTCCCAGAATGTCATCACTCTGCTAAACAAATAATTCCCTCAATACTCTCAGACTATTTACTAAGTCTGCACTTCTATTTCTACTAGTTTTTTCCCATCTCTTCCCACTTATAACTATGTGACAGTAACTTGTTGTTTGTATCCTTAAGATTTGCATTAATATCTATTGTTTCCTGATTATTTATTTGATCCCTATGACAATCATGATTCTTGACAAATGTATATATATTTTATGTACACTGAGAGCATCTGCACCAAAGAGAAATTCCTTATGGCTCCAATCACACTTGCCCAATAAAGAATTCTGTTCTGTTCTGTTCTGTTCCGTTCTGTTCTGTTCCGTTCTATTCTGCATTCCACTCCAACTTATCCTACCCTACTCTACTCCACTCCACATCTGTTCTGTTCTGTTCCGTTCCATTCCATTCCACTCCAATGTCTCTTTTTCTTTTATGTGCACTGAGAGCATAAACACCAAAGATAAATTCCTTCTGTGTGCAATCACACTTCTATTGTCCCATGGCAAGTGTTTGCCAACTCTACCCCTGGCTTCCTTCATGGAGACTGGATTGCAGACCGATGCATTGTGTCAAGATTGCAAAACGTTGGAAAGCTTTTTGTGACTGTTATTGCTTTTCAAGTTGCCAAAGAAGTGGGGGGAGGGGAGGGGGGAGGGAATGTGGGGGCTACAAACTCCAAAGGTGAGAGCCAAGAGCTCTACTCCAGGTGTCTGCCCAACAGTGAAGGGCTGCAATCGTTTTTACTGCCACACTGTGGGCATGGCGTATTTTGTGGGTGTGGTTTGCCAGCCTTGTGACCAGGTGGGAGTGCCTTGAAGATCATGTGACAGGATGGCTTAAAGGTCATGTGACGAGCTTAAATGTGGCCAACTTGATGTCACTCACGTCAAGGGTGAGGGTGCTTGGCCCCTCCTCGCCTCAAAGAGATGCAATTTCCTATTTACTATCACTGAACATCCAAAATATACTATTCAATTCTATGTACATATACCATAAGTGTACATGCATATTGCACACAGGCACATAAAATATACATTATCTACTCTATAAACTGTATGTGTATGTACACACACACGCACAGCTCTTCTAAAATTGTACACATTCAACCTCACTTACTGCGATAGGAAAAACAGACCCAGAACTCAGAAAGGAAAAAATATTTAACTCTTAAAAGTTTTTTAAGGATTTAAAAAAGTTAAATCCTTATTGTTATTATTGAAAAAGAAAAAAAAAACATTTTTTTTCCCTACCGGTTCTGCATACCTGACCAAAATTTTACTACCGGTTCTGCATATCAGTATTTCCGGTTCCGGCAGAGCTGCAGCAGGACGGAAGAACCGCTCTTGCTGAGAACTATGGCTTTTAACCTCTCCAGAATTGTTTGAGTTTAGGGATTATTTTCCTTACTGCCAACATTCACCTAATCTCCACAGCCTGGACTATGCTTCAGTGAGGGCTCCCTGAAGCTTCCTGAGACCACGAGAACCTAGGAGACGAGAGTGTCCCGGATGCAGAGCACGGAAGATGGCGGCCACGCTCGGAAGCTGCACCCAGGAACTGCCAGAAAACTAGAAACTGAAACTGAAACTGGAAGCCGGCAGATGTCGTGGGTGTTTAATGAGTCCAGAGACAGTTAACTGCCCGGAAGTTCACCCCCAGATAGTCAGCTGGACACCAAACAATTCAGATTTTTCACCCCATGTTACCTTGCTGAACACGCCAATGGGTGAGAGCGACTGGCGCCGAGGTAGAGGAAAGCGGTGACAGCTTTGTGGCTAGTTTGCTGGATGGAACCAGGGTTGCTGGCTGGTAGGAGCAACCAGCGTCCAGGAGGACACGGTACAGAATGATGTTCGAGGGGTTTGTTGTGGGTGGTTGGAGAAAAAAGACACTTGGGGTGAACTAAGAATGTGTAACAAGAGCTTTAAGAACCTAAGAAGAGCCCTGCTGAATCAGGCCAAAGTCCATCGAGTCCAGCATTCTGTGTCCCACAGTGGCCCCCCAATTGTCCATGGGGATCTTGAGCAGAAAGAGAAGGCAAGACCCTCCCTTTCCCTCGACCCCCAACAAATGGGACCCAAGGGAATCCTGCCTGCCTCAACCAACATAGAGGCGGCACATGGACATCCATTTCAATAACCACCTATGATACCCTTGGCATCCATGAATCTGTCTAATCCTGCCTTGAAGCTATCAATGCTGACAGCTGTCACGACCTCTTCTGGAAGGGAATTCCATAAACCAATGACCCTCTGGGTGAATAAAATATTTCCCTTGATTTGTCCTCACTTTTCTGGTGCCTAACTATCATAGTCGGCTTGTGAGAGGGGCCGAACAATGGAGGGGACCCAAGGAAATACCTAAATTTTGTAAGATCTGATTGGAGGGAAAGACAGAGCCCAGAGGACTGGTTGGTGAGAGCAACCGACCCTGGCCCCAAGGATAACATCCTGAGGTCTATCTCCCCCTTACTTCATGTAAAGAATGGCAAGAAGTCTGTCGTTGTGTTACTGACCGCATGTTTAGAAGTAATAACAAGAGACCTACAAATATAGATGCCAAGACTGTGGTATTTTTTACTCCCCCCTACTTTTTGTATATTTATTCCCCCCGTGAAGAAGAACAATAGTCAAGTTTTAACTCTAGACCTCCAGGACTCTCTAACAAACCAATTGGTGTCTCCCAGGTTGTTTATAGGAAGAAAGACACCGATAGTCTGTTCTTTTACATTGATTAACTGAGACTCTGTTAGGATGGATAAGAGTTTAAATAGCATATATTCCAACTCAAATCCATTATGTTTATACTTGTTTTTACTGTTTTATATTTTAACTTACATTTTAAACATTTTTATTAGTTTAAGCTCACTATATATGTGGTATATGCTTGGTTGGTTGAATGAGTGATTGTTTTAAGTAAATTATGATTAATAATTAATGAATTATTGGATTAATGAATTCTAATTTAATCAATGATTAGTCATATTAATTGCATTTTTAATGTTTTAATATTTTTAATTTAATACTTATATTGCTGTATTTTTAAGAGGGGTTATTTTAAAGATGGATGATTGGGATTGGATGGAGAGTATGTATGAAACAAATGGGATTAATGTTATGAATGGAAGGGTCAGTCTACCTGGTGATGTAGAGGTGGGAGGAATGGGGGAGCCCATCTCTGGGGTGGCAGAGGGCCAGAATATTCTGGTCCTGCTGGGGAGAGGCAGATATTGAGGGAGACATGGGGTAGGCCGCTCCCGGGGAATGAGGGCTCGCTGCCTGAAAGTGATCCCTTGTTCCTGCCCCATGAGCTCAGCCTGGGTACTGGTGATGAGTGAAATCCAGACCCTGGGCTAAGGCTGTTGCTACTCAATGCCAGGTCAGTTGTAAATAAAGCTCTCCTCATCCAGGGCATGTGTGACTGAGACCTTTCTGGGCCCAGAGGGAGGAGTTCCTCTCTCTGAAATGTGCCCAGCTGGGTTTCAGGTATGGCACCAACCGTGACCTCAGGGAAGGGGGAGAGGAGTGGCTGTTAGAGCCAAGAAGATCTTTGGCCTACACAAGACTCGCTGCTCCTGAGATTCCGGGTTGTGAGTCCCTCTTTGTCAAGTTGGATCTAGGTGTTCAGGTGGACTTGTTGCTCACGTACCTGACTCCCAGCTGCGTGGCAAAAGCCCTGCCTGTGCTGCTCGAGTAGGTAGCAGGTCTGGCGGTGGAATTCCACAGACTTACTGTCTTGGGGATTTTAATCTGCCATCACTCTGTGAATCCTCTGGGTTAGCACAGGAGTTCATGGTCACCATGACAGCCATGGATCTGACCCAAGTAGTTCAGGGTCCAAATCATGAGGGGGGGTCACACTCCTGACTTGGTATTCCTCTTGGAGCAGCTGAGTGATGATCTGGGGTTAAGGGGCTTAGATATCTTGCCCTTGTCATGGTCAGACCACTTTCTGCTATGGTTTGACTTCAAGGCTCCAATCCTCCACGGCAGGGAGGTGGAACTGACTACGTGGTTCCACCCTAGATGCCTGATGGACCCAGAGGGCTTTTAGAGGGCGCTTGGGGTTTTACCAGATTCACTCGTACACAGTTCAGCAGAGTCCCTCGCTATGACCTGGGATATGGCTGCGACAGGGGGTCTTGACTGGATAGCAATGCTGCGACCTCTCTGTGGCAGCATACCCCTTGGTTTACCGAGGAACTCCAGATGTTGAAGCACCAGAAGAGGCATCTAGAGAAGAGCTTGAGAACAAGTAAATCTGAATCTGATTGGACACTTTTAAGAACTCATATTAAGACTTACAAAGTGGTGCTCAAGGTGGCAAAGTGCGCATATCATGCTGCCTTGATTGCATCAGTGGAATCCCGCCCAGCCACCCTATTTGGTGTGACTCACTCACTTCTTAATCGGGACAGGGGATTGTCCTCTATCCTGGTGCTTCTTGACCTCTCAGCTGTTTTCGATACTATCGACCATGGTATCGGATGGTAGGGTCTGGATGGGTGCCAACAGGCTCAAACTCAGTCCTGATAAGACGGAGTGGCTGTGGGTTTTGCCTCCTAAGGACAATTCCATCTATCCATCCATTACCCGGGGGGGATCACTGACCCCGTAAGAGAGGGTCTGCACCTTGGGTTTCTTCCTCGATCCACAGCTGACTCTAGAACATCATCTTTTGGCTGTAGTGAGGGGGGCATTTGCCCAGGTTCGTCTGGTGCAACATTTGTGGCCCTAGTAGGATAGGGAGTCCTTGCTCATGGTTACTCATGCTCTTACCACCTCGAGGTTCGACTACTGCAATGCTCTCTACATGGGGCTACATTTGAAGTGTTTGGAAACTTCAAATCATGCAGAATGCACCACGCCAGTGATCATGGGTCTCCGTAGATATACCCATCTCTCTCCAACACTCCACAGACTGCACTAGTTGCCAATTGGTTTCCGGACACAATTCAAACTGTTGGTAATGACCTACAAAGCCCTACATGGCATCAGACCAGATTACTTATGGGACCGCCTTCTGCCACATAAATCCCAGTAGCCAGTAAGGTCCCACAGAGTTGGCTTTCTATAGGTCCCATCAACCAGACAATGTTGTTTGGTGGGGCCTAGGGGAAGAGCCTTCAATGTGGGGGGCCCAGCCTTCTGGAATGAGCTCCCCCCAGAGATTCATACTGCCCCCACCCTCCACGCCTTCTGTAAGAGTCTTAAGACTCACCTATGTTGCCAGGCCTAAGGCAATTAGATCTTGCCCGTCTGACCAATAAATGTGATGCATGGTGTGATTGGACTGTCTGACTGAGTATTATGTAGGATTTTTAGTGTTTTTTAATATATTAGATTTGTCCCATATGCTCTGTTTTATAGTTATTCTGTGAGCTGCCCTGAGTTTTTGTAGAAGGGCGGCATACAAATCTAATAAATTGAATTGAATTGAATACCTGACTATACCTGTGGGAGGCCATCACTGCTGCCAAGACATGTTCTCAAAACAACAGGTTGCTTCCTAATTGGACAATGCGACCCTTTTCAAGGGGGGAGGGGATGAAACTCATGTTAAGCTATGCAGGGTTGCATGGGAAAATTTAGAGTTGGTTTTGCTTTCTTCAGAGACAATATGGTGAACTCAAAAAAGTTTTGCTTTTGAGATTTTGAAGTCCCTGAAAGAGTCTCTCTGCTTTTGTTGGGTTCATTAATCGGACAAAGGACACACAGAGGATTCCCGAACCTCCAATCCTCAGCCTCTGAGAGATCCCTTGTTTGATCAGCCCCTCAGACATGAATAAAGGGATCCTGGGGGGAGGGGGAGGAGAGCGTCCAAGAGACAGAAGAAGCACCACTCAGTGGGAGGTGGGGATCCAATGCCTTTATTTTGAGAAAAGAAGATTAGGTCCAATGGGTATTTGAGGGGAAGGGTCCCCAGGGCACCAGACACAATTTGGAAAAGTTGAATGGTGAATCTTGATTGACAGGAACCTGTAGAAAGAGAGTCAGTTATAACAGTTATAACATATAAATCCAATAAATCTAATCTAATATAATCTAAAACAGTTGTCCATTACTATTGGGTTGGCAATGTATTGGCTGCAGGTATTGCAGATTGCCACAGGAGGGAGCTAGTGTTTATAGCTTATTTCTCTGAGTCACCCTCTCTGTTTCTCTTTGTGGTTAATGGCTACTCACTGGTAGGTTAGCTCTGCAATTTCTCTGTATTGTAGTCATGTATTACAGCTAAAATATGTTTGGGCTTGCTATCTTTGCTGATTATGACAAAGACAACTATTGAGAAAGACTATGTACTTGGTAATATTTGGGTTGTTATTATGACTTATTATGTGTATGACTTTAGACTGTTCATCTGAATATGTTTATTTCTCAAAGTAAACTTTAATTCAAGTTAGTATGTGGCTGAGTAGTCATTCACAACTTTGTCAAGTTTGAACACGAGATCCAATTCTGTTGAGTCTCCTCATTGGAGATGCTGTAAAAACATACATTCGTATGTGGGTTTTCTGCCCAGAACTTTTTCTGGTGATTTATCCATATGCCGATATTTCTCCAGCACTCCGCAGGCTACATTGGCTGCCGATCGGCTTCCGGACACAATTCGAAGTGTTTGTAATGACCCATAAAGCCCTACATGGCATCGGACCAGATGACTTACAGGACCGCCTTCTGCCGCATGAATCCCAGCGACCGGCTAGGTCCCACAGAGTCAGCCTTCTCCAGGTCTTGTCAACTAGAAAATGTTACTTGGCGGGACCTAGGGGAAGAGCCTTCTCTGTGGGGCCCCGGTCCTCTGGAATCAGTTCCCCCCAGAGATTCACACTGCCCCCACCCTCCTCGCCTTCCGTAAGAGTCTCAAGACTCATTTGTGTTGCCAGACTTGGGGACATTAGTCATCAACCCCTGCCTAGAAATGAATGCTTGTTAAATGGAAGGTATGTTTGGTCTGTTTTTAAAAAAATTAAATCGGGGTGTTAGAGTGTTTGTTTTAGTTTAATATTGGATATCAGACTTTGTATTGTTCTTTTTATATGCTGTATGTTGCCCCGAGAGGGGCAGCATATAAATCCTATTATTATTATTATTATTATTATTATTATTATTATTATTATTATTATTACTGTCGTTGTCGTTGTCGTTGTTATCGTTATCATTATCATTATTCATCATCTGGCCTAATGTTACAACTATGGAGACCCAAATCTGAACTCAGGAGGAAGGGCCTGATTGGGAGAGAGCTGGGAAACAATGGGGCAGCAGCCTCCCCCTTGGAGTTATGGGGCTCCATCACTGAGGCTTTCAAGTAAAGGTGGGACAGCCCTCTGTCCAGGAAGCACTGAGGATTTCTGCACTGGAAGGAGGATGGACTAGATGACCTCCAGCGTCTTTTCCCAACCAACTAACCAACCAATTTACCAACCAACCAACCAAACAAACAAACAACTAACCAGACCTGGTTTTGCCTTCTTCAGCGTCAAAATGAGCTACATAATAAAGTTTGCATCCAACCATTGGAAAGCCTTGAAAATGTTTGCTTCGGTGGGGTCGTAATGTTGACAGTTACCTTAAATTGGGTCCATGCAGTCAATCATGCAACCATAAGGGCAACACTTTTGTTTCCCCTTGCACTCCCAGTCACTTCCACACCTCACAGGACAAATAGTGATCGTGCCTGGAGGGGCCTTGCGACACACACCAGGCTTTTCTGCAAAAGAGAAGACCCCAAGGCCAAATGTGAGATTTAGCAGGCAAGACGGGATAGGAAACTGATTCTGCTTTATTGTCAAGCCACATTAACAGGATCTTGAAGGGCTAAAAGGACAAATCTCCTGCTCTGACCTATGCAGCCTAAGAAACTAGGGAGGGTCTCTTTTCTTCTCTTCTCTTCTCTTCTCTTCTATTCTGTTTTGTTCTATTTCTAATTCCATTCCATATTTTCTATTCTCTCCTCTCTTCTCCTCTCCTCTCTCTCCTCTCCTCTCCCCTCCCCTCCTCTTGTAGTATTGTATATGTATTGAGAGTTATTCACTGATGCAATTGTGTACGACTAAGATTGTTCTTCACTAAGATATTTGCCAAAGTAAACAATATTTTACACACTTAGCGTGTCTGAATTCTATTGCTGAATTACTACCAATATCTCTGGGCTACTAGCTGGATATCTGCATAACCTCCACATATGTCTATCTTTGACTACTAAGAGATTACTCTGCACACTCCCTAACACTTAACAATATTTGAGCAGAGGGTTGGACTAGAAGACCTCCAGGGTCCCTTCCATTCTGTCATTCTCTTAAAGCCATGGACGGGGACTGAGGTTCAAGCCAGCATCCAAATAACAGGGACAGACAACCAAGTAGAAAACCATCTCCTCATGATGGAACTGCCAAGGAGAAAATCCACATCCACAGCACCAGGGGAAGCTACTGCATGTAAACAGGGAGCAAACCAGACACTCGTTGCATTCTTAGTGTTACCCAGTTGGATAATGAAACATTTGCAAGAAAACAACCAGGCTCAGAGAGAACCAAGCAACCCACACTCTTCCTCCTGAACCTCCTACTCATCCTTCTCTCCCCCTCCTCGTCTCCGCAAACTCCACCCCCTTCTAGCAATGATGATGTTCCCTTCTACTGAATCTATCATAGCCTATTGGGAGAACCAGGATATCACAATAAGCCCCCCTATGCTTCATGTTAAGAGACAGCAGTTTTTGTTCAATGAAGAGGCCAATCCACAACTCCTCCCCTACTTACCAACACAGGTGAAGTGGCATGCCTTTTTGGTCTTAAAATTGTTGGCATTGCCTCCACAACCACCATAAATAAACCCTTGGCATTGATTTGAAGTTGAGTTGTAGTAGAAGCGAGGCATTTTGGCTTTACATGGTCCAGTCACAGGAGGAAGATAGCAAAGCCCTGTGACAAAATGGAAAGTTATGTTATTGGATTGGTGGATGTTATTGGATTGGTCAGCACAAAGGTCTTTAAGGCTCTTCCCCAACCTGGTGCCCTCTTCGCATGCTCAGAGTGGAAGCAATCAAGAGCCATCTGAGACATTTTAATTTGGTTTCCTGCTCTGAAGGTTGGGTCAGATGGCTGACTGGATTGTTCCTGTTACTTAAAATTCTCTCTTTTCCCCCTGTGTGATATTTAGTTTATTCAAAGAAAGTTAAAACACAAAGCAACCCAATTTTTTAAAAAAAAGACTAAGGAATTAAAAAAAGAAGAATTTAAAAAGAAAAGGTGTCTTTAAAAAGGGGAGAGAAGAAAAAGACACATATACACAGGGGTGGGCATCAGGCAGGACGGGGTGGAACGCAGTTCCACCGGCAGAGATAAAGATGCCAGCGCAGCTCCAGCTGATTGGCGGCTGTCACTTCCTGGATTGCTGATCTCGGCTCGGCTCCTGTTTTCTCCCTGCTGCTGCTGCTGCGTCTGTGCTCCTTGCTTTTTTCCTCTTTCCTCCTTCCTGGCCTCGGACAAGCTTCCCTCTCTCCTGCCCGGCTCCCCTCCAGCCTCACGCGGCCACCTCCGGCCTGAGGTGCAAGCAGAAGGCGTCGGTGGAAGCAGTGCTGGCAGCATTGATGCTTCTGGCAGCACCCATTTGCCTAACTCCCCCACCCTGAGGCGGGGGGGGGGCAACCCAGGTAGGAGAGCGCGGGAAACACAAAGCAAATTGTCACCCCAGCAAGCAACACTGGTAAGGTTGTAAGCCGAGGACTTAACACTTCACTTTAACGATGATGATCATTCAAGCCACTCCCACCTGGTCACGTCATTGGTAAACCACTCCTACCCAGTCACATGACCATTAATCCACACCCACAAAATAAGCCACACCCACAGTGTGGGAGTAAACATTTGGCTGCCCATTACTGCATACACGGATAGTATCCTCCCCCATTGAGAATGCGGATTAACAGAATCCAGCAGAGTTAATTCCCAACCACTTGTGAAACAGGCCCAAAGTATTTTAAACCACTGAATCTGTCCACAAGTGCTTAGCCTGTCTTCTGTAGCTATATTGATTTAAAAAATATTTAGAAAGAAAACAAAATGCACAGGTACAGTACATGTTGTACATTGCTCAAGAGTAATAACTGTGAGAGGGACTTTGGAGTCCTGGTGGACAACCATTTAAATAGGAGCCAGCCGTGTGCAGCAGCTGCCAAAAAAGCCAACACAGTTCTAGGCTGCATCAACAGAGGGAGAGAATCAAGATCACATGAAGGTTTAATACCACTTTATAAGGCCTTGGGAAGGCCACACTTGGAATACGGCATTCACTTTTGGTCGCCATGATGCAAAAAGGATGTTGAGACTCTAGAAAAAGTGCAGAGAAGAGCAACAAAGAGAATTAGGGGACTGGAGGCTAAAACATATTGAAGAACCGTTGCAGGAATTGGGCATGGCTAGTTTAGTGAAAAGAAGGACCAGGAGAGACGTAATGGCAGTGTTCCAACATCTCAGGGTTGCCCCAAAGAAGCTATTCTCCAAAGCATCTGACGGTAAGTCAAGAAACAGTGGGTGGAAACTAAACAAGCAGAGAAGCAACTTGGAACTAAGGAGAAATGTCCTGATAGTCAGAAAGGTTGATCAGTGGAACTGCCTGACTCCAGAAGTTGTGAATGCTCCAACACTGGAAGGTTGGATATCCAGCTGTCTGAAGTAGTATAGGGTTTCCTGCCTAAGGTTAAAAATCTCGATTCTGCTGCTTCATTGAGTCAAGATAGGTCAGCCTTCCCCTAAAATTGCATCTTTTGGGGGACCCTCCCCCATTTCTGTCCCCTATTCAGCTGACACCCAACCACCATCTCCAGAACCTCCCCAGAAGAAGCCCCACCAAGCCAGAGGGTCCAGACTGGGCACTTTGGCTTCCCTTTCCTGTGGGAGAACTCTGACCACATGAGCCCATTTCTGCAAACTCTACCTGGCCGGCCGTTGCCGGAGATGGGGGTCAGCTCTGCCCAGAGGGTGAGGAGTCCCAGCAGGAGAAGAAGGCCTCCAGAAGACATGGTGAATCCGTCTGCCCCACACTCAGGCTGCGTGCATTAAATAGTCTGGCGACTAGCAATTTCACATCCAGGAAGCAGGGCAACGCAATGCAGTGAGGATACAAATTCCTTTTTCTTTCACAAGATGGTAGAACAAGAAGTGGGGAATATGACAGTTGGGTTGGCTGAGCAGTTTGGGGAAAGATGGGCAGGTCCCTGTTGATGTCAATGGTCAAGCAAAACTCACCTTTCCAGAGTTGCATCAGGGCCAGGAAAGTCCCAAGTGTTAATGAGCCTCGTTGGGGCAGTGGTTAGAGTGCAATACTGAAAGCTATGTCTGCTGAGCCCCGGCTACCAGCAGTTTGGCAGATCGAATCTCAGTAGGCTCAAGGTTGTGGGTGATATGCTGACATTCGGTAAACTGCTTAGGGAGGGCTGTAAAAGCACTGTGAAGCGGTATATAAGTCTAAATACTATTGCAAGTGCTATAATGAGTTGGCGGTTCCCTGGTTGAGGGTGGAATATGGGGCGGTTCAGCTGGGGGGGGGGGGGGGTGACGTAGCTTCCTTGTCAGGGCTGCCTGGGGTTGTGATATGAAGGGATTTCTCTTCTCTGCCATTTTTTTTATTTTTTTCGCAATAATCCATACATTAATCCATATACCTTTAGATGTTACAATATTGCAACAAATACATAGTTATAATCCATCACCCATATATTCTTTATTTAAAAAACAGTGTATTCCAGGTATGTTTTTCTCAAATTATATTGCTTCTGGAAAAACAAAAAAAATATAAATCTAATTTTGTCATCTGGGATATCTACCAATTAATTTCAAGCAACCCCCCATATTAACTGCTATTAGCTTAATTTACTAAATCAATTATTTTTTCTCATACCTTTTCATTTTAAGCCATATTTATTTATTTATTTATTTATTCATTTATTCATTCATTCATTCATTCATTCATTTATTCATTCATTCATTCATTCAATTTGATTTGATTGCCTCTGTACAAATCGAAGGGTGAGACCACACTTGGAGTCCTGTGTACAGTTCTGGTCACTGCACCTCAAGGAGGACAGAATGGAACTGGAAAAGGGGCAACAAGGATGATCAAGGAAATGGAGCCCCTCCCTTAGGAATCCAGGTTGCAACACCTTGGTCTCTTTAACCTTGAAAGACGGCGTTTAAAGGGTGACTTGATCGAAGTGTATAAAATCATGCATGGGATAGAAAAGTTGGATGGAGAAAAATTATTTTCTCTATCGCACAATATGGACGAGGGGGCCCTCCATAAAGCTCACAGGTCAGAAAGTGAGGACAAATAAAGGAGAATATTTCTTCCCCCAGAGGGTCCTTGGTTGATGGCATTCCCTTCCAGAAGAGGTCGTGACAGCTGTCAGCCTGGAGAGTTTCAAGGCAGGATTAGACAGATTCATGGATGCCAAGTGTATCTATCAGTGTAATTGAAATGGATGTTCAAGTGCCGCCTCTATGTTGGTTGAGGCAGGTTGGGTTCCCTTGGATTCCCTTGGGTCCCATTTGTTGGGGGTCCAGGGAAAGGGAGGGTCCTGCCTTCTCTTTCTGCTCAAGATCCCCATGGACAATTGGGGGGCCACTGTGGGACACAGAATGCTGGACTCGATGGGCTTTGGCCCAACTCAGCATGACTCCTCTTAGGTTCTTATGATTTTATTTTATTTTATTTTATTTCTATGCCACCCTTCTCCCAAGACTCAAGATGGCTTACAGCAAGACAAGTACAAAATATGCAAGAAATCTAACATTTAAAATGCTAAAAGTATCAAATCTAGAATCACGTAAAACTCTAACAAGAGTCATGTTCTAAAAACCTAATTCGTTTTAAAAAAGCAACCATCCATGTTTGCGTATTCCTCCTTTTTAATCTTCTTATTTATCGTTCATTTTTTCCTCCCCTACTTTGTCATAACCAAATGCCCCGTAGAAAGCAATACTCATTTGTATACTTTTCTTAAACTGTCATTATGCTTCTTGTATTAATCTTCATTATTTTATCGACATTATTCCAAGTCATTTAAGTCTCAACATAATATATTTTCCAAATACACCTAAAGTGATCTCATGTATAATGTAGTAAACAATCATAGGTTCTCCTCTTTAATAAGCCAGTGAAACATCTCAATCATCCCCCTGTGACAGGGTAGCATGCGCGCCAAGCTTTGTTCTGGCTTTTCTTGAACCACATAACCCACAGAATGAGGAAATTCAAGCGTTTACTGGGGCACATTCCCCAAGATGTGCTGCAAAAACCAGTTTACTCAACCCCTGGGCAAACGTTTCATCTCCCGTTTGTGTTTCCTTCTTGCACAGAACATGTGAGTAAACTACCATGGGATATTGCACCACCTGATCGGGAATCATCCCGGTCATGGGACACTTGAAACCAAGGTGTTGAGAAGGCAGCATTTGTGACACTTCCCATTCTTGCTCTCTCAGCTGGGCTTCTCCTCCAGGGAGAGGAGATTTACTATCACTGAGTATCCAAAATATGCTCTTTAATTCTATGTGTATATGCTATATGTGTACATACATATTACACACAGGGACACAAAAATACACATGATCTACTCTATAAACTGTATGTGTATGTACACACACACATACACAAAGCCCTTCTAAAATGATACCCATTCAACCTCATTTACTGTGATAGGAAAAACAGACCCAGAGCCCAGAAGGGGGGAAAAAGCAAAAAAAGCAATTTTTTTCTACCAGTCCTGTGCACCTGACCAAAATCTTTCTACTCGTTTTGCATACCTGCATCAACAGGGGAATACACTCCAAGACCAGGGAAGTCTTAGTACCACTCTACTACGCCCTGGTCAGATCACACCTGGAGTACTGTATTCAGTTCTGGTCACCACATTTCAAAGGAGACATTGAAACTCTGGAGAAGGTGCAGAAAAGAGCAACCAAAATGATCAGGGGTCTACAAACCAAGACTTACGAAGAGAGACTGGGGGAACTGGGCATGGATAGCCTAGAGAAAAGGAGGGCCAGGGGGGACATGATAGCAGTCTACAGGTATACGAGGGGTTGCCACAGAGAGGAGGGGATCACTTTATTCTCCAGGGCACCGGAGGGCTGGACAAGGAACAACGGCTGGAAGCTGACCAAGGAGAGATTCAACCTGGAAATAAGGAAGAACTTCCCGACGGTCAGAACTATCAACCAGTGGAACAACCTACCAGCGGACGTTGTGAACTCCAATACTCTGGACATTTTTAAGAGGAAATTGGACTGCCATTTGGATGGGATGCTATAGGGTTCCTGCTTAGGCAGGGGGTTGGACTTGATGACCCGCAAGGTCCCTTCCAACTCTAACAATAAATAAAATAAAATAAAAAAATAAATAAATACCTGACCATACCCCTAGGAGCCCATCACTGCTGCCAAGACATTGTTCTCAAAATGATTTAGCTTTACTAGATAAATGGTCTAAGCAATGGAAACTGCAGTTTAATGTTTCCAAATGTAAAATAATGCACTTGGGGAAAAGGAATCCTCAATCTGAGTATTGCATTGGCAGTTCTGTGTTAGCAAAAACTTCAGAAGAGAAGGATTTAGGGGTAGTGATTTCTGACAGTCTCAAAATGGGTGAGCAGTGCAGTCAGGTGGTAGGGAAAGCGAGTAGGATGCTTGGCTGCATAGTTAGAGGTATAACAAGCAGGAAGAGGGAGATTGTGATTCTGCTGTATAGAGCGCTGGTGAGACCCCAATTGGAATCCTGTGTTCAGTTCTGGAGACCTCACCTACAAGAAGATATTGATAAAATTGAACGGGTCCAAAGACGGGCTACAAGAATGGTGGAAGGTCTTAAGCATAAAACTTATCAGGAAAGACTTCATGGACTCAATCTGTATAGTCTGGAGGACAGAAGGAAAAAGGGGGACACGGTCGAAACATTTAAATCTGTGAAAGGGTTAAATAAGGTTCAGGAGGGAAGTGTTTTTAATAGGAAAGTGAAGACAAGAACAAGGGGACACAATCTGAGGTTAGTTGGGGGAAAGATAAGAAGCAATGTGAGAAAATATTATTTGACTGAAAGAGTAGTAGATGCTTGGAACAAACTTCCAGCAGACCCAGTTGGTCAATCCACAGTAACTGAATTTAAACATGCCTGGGATAAACATATATCCACCCTAAGGTAAAATACAGGAAATAGTATAAGGGCAGACTAGATGAACCAGGAGGTCTTTTTCTGCCATCAGTCTTCTATGTTTCTAAAACAACAGGTTGGTTCCTAATTGGACAATGTGACCCTTTTCAAGGGGGGAGGGGATGAAACTCGTGTTGCATGCCCACATTTAGAGTTGGTTTTGCTTCCTTCAGAGACAATATGGTGAACTCAAAAAAGTTTTGCTTTTGAGATTTTGAAGTCTCTGAAAGAGTCTCTCTGCTTTTGTTGGGTTCATTAATTGGACAAATGACACACAGAGGATTCCCGAACCTCCAATCCTCAGCCTCTGAGAGATCCCTTCTTTGATCAGCCCTTCAGACATGCATAAAGGGATCCCGTAGGGGGGGCTCTAAGATAAGGTGACCAGATGTCCTGCCTTCAGTGGGACAGTCCCATTTTTGAATGATTTTCCCCACATCCCGTGGTGGTTCAAAAATGTCCCAATTTTGGAGCTGGTTCCCATCCCTCCACCCCAGTTCCGAAGCCTGGCAAACTTTGCAAAAAGTTTGGAGCAAATGCGTGCACAGCGCTTCCAGGGAGGCGCTGAGCTTCCGCCCTTTGTCTTCGGAGGCGGTCTCTCCTGCAGCTGCAGTGCCCTGCCTGGCTGGAGCTTCCCTAGTGATGGCAGCAGGTTAGCTTTGCAGCTCTCAGTTGGCAGGAAGGGCTCGGGCCCTAGGTGGGCCTGCAGTGGCAGTGGGGCCGGGTAGCTCTAGTGGGCACTGGGCATGGGCTCGGGTCTGGTACTGGCCCATGCCCAGTGCAGCGTCAGCACATACGGCATCCAGCAACACGTCCAGTTGCTGCCATCAGTGCCTCCACCCTGGCGCTCCCACTCGCAGCCGACTACCCCACCACCGCCCCACAGCTACTGCCCGGTGCCACTGCTGCCGGTGCCCTCCTGCTCCTACTTCACCCCCTGTATGTGGTGTACGAGAGAGAAAGACAGAGAGAGAGAAATATATATAGAGAAGTAGAGAGATAGCAAGAGAGAGAAAAGAGAGAGAAAAGAGAGAGGTAGAGAGAGAAAGAGAGAGAAAGAGAGAAAGGGAGTAAGGAAGAGAGAGAGAAAAAAGGAGAGGAAGGAAGAGGGAGAGAAAGGGAAAGAGAGAGCGAGACAGACAGAGAGAGAGAAAGAGAGTGGGGAGAGAGAAAGAGAGAAAGGGAGGAAGGAAGAAAGAGAGAAAGAGACGGAGAGGGAGGGAAGGAGGGAGAGAGAGAGACAAGGAGGAAGGAAGAGAGAGAAAGAGAGAAGAAAAAGAGAGAGGAAGGGATAAAGAGAGTAAGAAAGAGGGAGGGAGAGAGAGATTTTTTTTCCCAATCTTAAAATCTGGTCACTTTACTCTAAGAGACAGAAGAAGCACTACTCAGTAGGAAGTAGGGACCCAATGCCTTTATTTTGAGAAAAGAAGAATAGGTTGATGGTGTATTTGTGGGGAAGGGTCCCCAAGGCAGCTGGTGGGCCTTTGGGTCTAGTTGAGGCACCAGACACAATTTGGAAAAGTTGAATGGTGAATCTTGATTGACAGGAACCTGTAGAAAGAGAGTCAGTTATAACAGTTGTCCATTACTATTGGGTTGGTAATTTATTGGCTGCAGGTATTGCAGCTTGCCACAGGAGGGAGCTACTGTTTATAGCTTATTTCTCTGAGTCACCCTCCCTGTTTCTCTTTGTCTAAGCTATTTGTGGTTAATGGCTACTCACTGTTAGGTTAGTTCTGCAGTTTCTCTGTATTGTAGTCATGTATTACAACTAAAATGTATTTAGGCTTGATATCTTTGCTGATTATGACAAAGATATCTGGTGTCAGAGAACCAAATAGCATTTGAGAAATAAGTCACATTCCACTCCTGTGCTCTCACACAAGGTTGATTTATTAACATGGCTATTTTGGATTTGTGGCCCGCCATTCCAACACTGAATTCCTCTTCAGTTCCCCATCCAGGTTAAGGTTCGTTTCACACACATACACCCAGCTCTTAAGGCAACCTCCCTCCCTCCCTCTCTCTCTCTCCCTCCCTCCTTCTCTCTCCTCTCTCTCTCTCTCTCCCTCTCACCTCTCCCATTGTATCGCTGCTAACTGTGTCAGGCCAAAATCTCCGACTTCACATAATCATTTTGGGCCTGACAATTGGTAAGAAAGGCTATGTACTTGGTAATATTTGGACTGTTATTCTGATATTATGTGTATGACTTTAGACTGTTTATCTGAATACTGTATGTTATCTCTCAAACTTTTAATGTGTGGCTGAGTAGTTATTCACAACTAATCTCCATTTAAACATTTCTGCGTGTGCACAACCTTGGTAAACAAGGATTGCTCTGCTCATACATTAACAACATTTCTGCTCAGAGTTGTCTTCCACACTCTCCTTACGTCCTACAACCAGGTGGCCCCAAGCCTTCCTTGCCACAGGAGGGAGAGGAGCAAAGAAGACCAGGTTCTCTGCAGTGAGAGAGGCTCTCCTCTCACTTGTCCTGGGTCAGAGCCAGACCTTCTCTTGAGGCTCAGCTGAGAGAGAACCTCACCCTCTCTCCATCCCCTCTGTCTGTCCTGCTGAGGTGGGACTGGTGGAGGCCAGAAGGATGGAGACCATGATATTCCCAAGACAAGACCTTGATGTTCTCCTTTCCATACCTCCACACTTCTGTCCTCAGAAGGACAGAGACCTTGATGTTCCCAAGACAAGATCTTGATGTTCCCAAGACAAGACCTTGATGTTCTCCTTTCCTCAGTATCCTATTTGGGGATTGGCTCATCCACGGTCAAAACCAAGAATGACGGAGGCCTCAAGGATGCCAGGGAGATCCACTTGGATCCAGTCCATTCTACAATCTATGAATCCCTACAGAGAAGTATAAGACTCAGTACTCTTACCTTAGACAGGATCCTTGCAGTGGACCATGCAACCATAAGGGCAACACTTTTTTTTCTCTTTGCACTCTCAGTCACTTCTACACATCACGGGACAAGGAGTGATCGTGCCTGGAGGGGCCTTGGGACAAACCCCAGGTTTTTCTGTGAAAGAGAAGATCTGAAGGCTGAGCAAATCCCCTGGAATTGGAATCCCAGATCAAGCAAGATCCCATCTCTGGACCTGACAGCAGCAGAACTCCTCCATGCATCCAGATGAGACGTGGCCAGGTGGAACAGGATTCTACCTCCCCCATCCTCTATTTCCCCGCAAAACACAGGGTCAATTATTTATTTGCCTGCCTGCCTATCTATGTATCTATGTATCTATGTATCTATGTATCTATGTATCTATGTATCTATGTATCTATGTATCTATGTATCTATGTATCTATGTATCTATGTATCTATGTATCTATGTATCTATGTATCTATGTATCTATGTATCTATGTATCTATGTATCTATGTATCTATGTATCTATGTATCTATGTATCTATGTATCTATGTATCTATGTATCTGACTATCATCTACCTACCTACCTACCTACCTATCTACATATGTATCTACCTACCTATCTACCTACCTACCTACCTACATATCTATGTACGTATCTACCTATCTACCTATCTACCTATCTACCTATCTACCTATCTACCTATCTACCTATCTACCTATCTACCTATCTACCTATCTACCTATCTACCTATCTACCTATCTACCTATCTACCTATACCTATCTACCTACCTACCTACCCATCCATCCATCCATCCATCCATCCATCTACTCTATCTATCTATCTATCTATCTATCTATCTATCTATCTATCTATCTATCTATCTATCTATCTATCTATCTATCTATCTATCTATCTATCTATCTATCTGGCTGGCTGGCTGGCTGGCTGGCTGGCTAGCTAAATTTATAGGCTGCCAATCTCCTTCCAGACTCTGTGTGGCGTATAGCAATTTAAAAACAATATGAAAGAATTAAAACCCATAGAAATCAAAAATATTCATATTCGGATCAAGATGGTAATTCCTTGCTTTGCAGGAGGCCAGGAGGGTGGGGGAGGTATGGATCTCTGGGGGCAGCTGGTTCCAGAGATCCAGAGCCACCACAGAGAAGGTCCTCCCACATGGCCCCACCAACTGACACTGTCCAGTCGACAAGACCCGGAGAAGGCCAACCCTGTGGGCCATAATCAGCCACTGGGAGCAATGCGGCAGTAGGCGGTCCTGTAAATAGTCTTGCCCCAAGCCATGTTGGGCTCTAAAGGTGACAACCAGCACCTTGAATTGCACCCAGAGACCGATTGGGAGCCAATGCAGCTCATGAGGGGCTGGTGTGGTGTGGGTGCACCTAGGTGATTTCCAGGAGGGAGCGGGTGCAGCCACAAAGCATTCTTTCGAAGGGTTCAAGGACATCCTATGCTCACCCAACTGGACGGAAGTGGAAGGAGAGGTTGCCACACTGGCACCATCTGAGTGGGCAACGTGACAAGGTTGTGGGTGGGGGACAAGGGAGTTGGACTTTCACCTGGGTGGGGAACTCAGATCCAGGTTCCCCAGTGTGGGTGCCAGGAGGACTCACGGCAATAAACTGGGACTTTGAGGCGGACTTTGCCTTGGACCCTGATTTAGTTTGGATGCTACCTGGAATATTGACACACTGCCCAGACTCTTCTTGAAGACCTCCACTTTTGAGATGCAACTCATCCCACTGATGAATTGTCCTCGCTGCCAGGAAATTCCTCCTTAGTTCCAGGCTGCTCCTCTCCTAGTTTCTATCCGTTGCTTCTTGTCCGGCCTTCAGGGGCTTTGCAGAATAGCTTGACTCACCCTCTTCTTTGTGGCAGCCCCTCAAATATGTGCCGCGGAGTTATGTTTTCTATGGGTGCATTACTTGGAACTGTCAAGGGTCCAGGTAGCATCCAAACTAAATCAGGGTCCAAGTCAAAACGCTCCTCAAAGTTCCAATTTATTGCCAGAGCCCTCCTGGCAACCACGCTGGGGAACCTGATTCTGAGTTTCCCACCCAGTTGAAAGTTCACCTCCCTTGTCCCCCCCACCCACAAACCTGTCGTGTTGCCCACTCAGGTTGTGCCAGCATGCCCTCTCCTCCTTCTGCTTCCACCCAGGTGGATGGGCATAGGATGGCCTTGAACCACTGAAAAGAATGCTTTGTGGCTGCATCTGTTCTCCCATGAAAATCACCCCTCCCAAGTTCCGTCTGTTTCTTTACAGAGTCTGCACTTTGGATCGTCTCTTGATTTTTCAGTTCTGGCTTTGACAGCATTTGTTCTAATGGCCTGTTCTTGTGCCGCCAGTATTAGTCCTTCTGTCTCCTTTTTGAGTGTTCCACTTGTAAGCCATGACCAGGTCTTTTCTTTATCCACTTTGCCTTCAATCTTCTCCAAGAACTGGCCATGCAATGCTTTGTTCCGCCAACTGTCCATACGGCATTGAGTTACATTTTTTCTGTACTGGTCCTTAGTTTGCTTCACCTTGAGAAGCTTCCTATTGTTGACCTCCGCTGACTCTTTGCTCTCCTTCACATAGTCAGCTAATGCATGCTTCTCTTCTTCCACTGTCTGCCTCACTTGCAAAAGTCCTCTGCCACCTATTTTACTTGGTAAATATAGCCTGTCAACGTCACTGCAGGGATGAAGTGCCTGATGAATCGTCATTAATTTTCTGGTTTTCCTGTCCAGGTTGTCCAGCTCTGCTTGAGTCCAGTTTACTATGCCAGTTATGTATCTAATGACAGGAATGGCCCAAGTATTTATAGCCTTGATAGTGTTGCCATCATTCACTTGTTATGATTATGGTTATGGTTATGGTTATGGTTATGGTTTCAGTGTACAATGTACACTGAAATCCAATTAATTAAAGTTAAAATCTAAAACCTAAAACCCAATTAGAATACACTCATCCATTCAATCAACAAACTCACCATACATTTTCATCGGCCAGAGGGTAGTATCTAATGAACCCAAGCCTGGCGGCATAGATGAGTTTTCAGACTCTTACGAAAGGCAAGGAGGGTGGGGGTGGTACATATCTCTGGAGGGAGTTGATTCCAGAGGGCCGGCCCCCCCACATAGAAGGCTCTTCCCTTAGGCTCCGCCAAGCGACATTGTCTGGTTGAAATGTGTGATAACTGGCCAAGGGACAAAGTCAAGTGGCTGGTCCTCATCAAGCACAAAAAGTCCCATTGAGAACAAAGAGAACACATTTGCTCAGCACACAAAACCGGGTGTGTGTTAGGGGAGAGGCTACTTAGGATCTGGCACTCACCCAACTGGTTCATTAATATTTCAGTTTGTTTAAAAAACCAAATTAACTCTGTGTGAGGTCCAACAGGTGACCTTCCACCCATCCAGTCAATCAGAGCTGAAGAAGCTTTTTGGATGAGGAGCAAAACATCTTCAAAGAAAAGCAGCTGTCAAGGGTCCAGGTGACATCCGAACTAAACCAGGGTCCGAGTCAAAGTTGCTCCTCAAAGTTCCCATTTATTTCTGGAGCCCTCCTGGCACCCACACTGGGAGCCCTGAATCTGAGTTTCCCAGCCAGTTGAAAGTTCACATCCCACCCACAAACCTGCCACATTGCCCACTCAGATTGTACCAGCATGGCCAGTCCTCCTTCTGCTTCCGCCCAGGTGGCGGGCATAGGATGTCCTTGAACCCCTCAAAGAATGCTTTGTGGCCGCATCTGCTCCCTCATGCAACCCCCTCTCCCATGTTCCCATAAACGTCAGGCCTTCTATAGACAGGGTGGCAAGCTGTTAAGTTCTCACCAACTTCTGCACCGGTTTGACAGCGTCTTTGAGACAACTATGACCTGGACGATTGAGAATCTCCATAGACCAATGGTACCATTGGTTAAAAAAAAAGAAATTACTTAAAAATTATACATCAAGAAAAATGTCCAACTAAAACAACGTGTAAAACCAGTAAACAACGACATGAATCATAATACCAAATTGAAACGATAAAACGTAAACATCGATCGACACAAATTTTGAACTACAAAGAAACTGAATGAATAAATTCATAAATCACTGATAAATGATGGCACTAGCAACTACATCAAATACATATGGATAAATCGTCAGGAAAATCTATACCACCTATATGCTTAAACCCCAGGCCGCAAAACATAGAAGCCCCAGCTCTAACGCTCGCCCCCCCCCACTCTTCTTACTACTCTTTCCTTGCCCTATTTTTCTATTCGTCCTCCTCTTGTATTTCCTTCCCTTCTTTCTAAATCCCTTCCCCCTTCTTTCCCTCTCCTTCCCCAATCACGCATGCTATATAAGTAAACTATAATTGCTAGAATGTACATTATATATATTCCCTTTATTTTTCTGTGCCCTGTTTTTAATGTATATAACCAATAAACATATTTTTTTTAAAAAGAGAGAATCTCCATAGACATTTACCCAAGGTTGGGTTTGCGTTGGTCTTCTCTTCTCAGAACTTCATTTGCTACTGACTCACAGTGGGACAAGTGCAGCCGCAGCAGCCAAGAATGCTAACACAATCCTTAGTTGTATAAACAGAGGATAGAGCCTCAAAATCGCATGAAGTCTTCGTACCACTTTACAAAGCCTCCGCAAGGCCACACCTGGAATAGCGGAGCCAGTTTTGGTCACCACAATACAATAAAAAAACATGTTGAGACTTTGGAAAGCGTGCAAAGAAGAGCAATAGAGACAATTTAGGGGACTGGAGGATAAAACATACAAAGAAGAGTTGCAGGAATTGTGCTTGACCCATCTGGAGGACAGAAGGACCATGGTAGCAATTCTCCAGTATTTGAGGGACGGCTACAAACCCTCTTGTTCTCCAAAGCACCCGAGGGCCAGATGAGAAGCAACAGATGGAAAGGACATCAAGGAGAAAAGCAAACTGGAGCTAAGAAGAAACTTCCTAATGTGAGGCCAATTAATGATAATGATAATAATAATAATTAATAATTTATTAGATTTGTATGCCGCCCCTCTCCGAAGACTCGGGCAGCTCACAACAATGATAAAAACAATATTATAATGGCATAAATCTAATATTAAAAAACTAAAAACCCCATCATAATTAAAAACCAAACAGCACATACATACCAAACATAAATTATAATAAGCCTGGGGGAAAGATGTCTCAACTCCCCCATGCCTGGCGGTATAGGTGGGTCTTAAGTAGTTTACGGAAGACAAGGAGGGTGGGAGCAGTTCTAATCTCCAGGGGGAGTTGATTCCAGAGAGCCGGGGCCACCACAGAGAAGGCTCTTGCCCTGGGGCCCACCAGATGACATTGCTTAGTCGACAGGACCCAGAGAAGGCCAACTCTGTGGGACCTTATCAGCTGCTGGGATCCGTGTGGTAGCAGGCGGTTCCGGAGGTACTCTGGTCCAATGCCATGTAGGGCTTTAAAGGTCATGACCAACACTTTAAATTGTGACCGGAAACTGATCGGCAGCCAATGTAGGCCACGGAGTGTTGTAGATACGTGGGCGAATCTGGGAAGCCCCACGATGGCTCTCGCGGCCGCGTTCTGCACGATCTGGAGTTTCTGAACACTTTTCAGAGGTAGCCCCATGTAGAGAGCGTTGCAGTAATCGAACCTCGAGGTGATGAGGGCATGAGTGACTGTGAGCAATGACTCCCCCCCACGGTAATGGACGGACAGATAGAATTGTCCTTGGGAGGCAAGACCCACAGCCACTCCGTCTTATCAGGGTTGAGTTTGAGTTTGTTTACACCCATCCAGTCCCCAACAGCCTCCAGGCACTGGCACATCACTTCCACTGCCTCGTTGACCAGTGGAACTGTTTGCCACCAGACGTTGTGGGTGCTCCACCACTGGAGGTTTCCAAGAAAAGACTGGACAGCCCATTGTCTGAAATCCTATAACAATGATGGTAAATCTTTTTTTTTCCTCGGGTGCCAAAAGAGCATGCATGCGTGCTATCGCACATGCGTGAGTGCCCACACCCATAATTCAATGCCTAGGGAGGGCAAAAACAGCTTCCCCCGCCCCTGGAGGCCCTCTGGAGGCTGGAAACATCCTGCTTACCAACTTCTGGTGGGCCCAGTAGGTTTGTTTTTCTCCCTCCTAAGGCTCCAGAGGCTTTCCTGGAACCAAAGGAGGGTAAAAGAAAACCCCCCAGAGGCTCTCCAGAAGCCAAAAATGCCCTTCCAGAGCCTCTGTGTGAGCCAAAAATCAGCTGGTCGGCACACACATGCATGTTGGAACTGAGCTAGGGCAATGGCTTACATGCCAGCAGATATGGCTCCATGTGCCACCTGTGGCACCTGTGCCATAGGTTCACCATCACTGCCCTATAAGGTTTCCTGTTTGAGCAGGGGGTTAGACTAGAAAACCTTCAATGCCCTTTTTAGCCCTATTGTGAATGTTCTGACCCAGTCCAAGTGTGGCCTTACCAAGGCCTTATAAAGTGGTATTAAACTTCACGTTATCTTGATTCTTTCCCTCTGTTGATGCAGCCTAGAACTGTGTTGGCTTTTTTGGCAGCTGCTGCACACGGCCGGCTCCTATTTCAATGGTTGTCCACTAGGACTCCAAGGTCCCTCTCACAGTTACGACTGTTGAGCAATGTACCACATATACTGTACCTGTGTGTTTTGTTTTTCTTGCCTAAATATAGAATCTTCCTTTTTTCACCATTGAATTTCATTTTGTTAGATAGCGCCCATTGTTCAAGTTTTTCAAGATCCTTCTGTATTTTGGGCCTATTTTCTGGTGTTGGCTATTCCAACCAGTTTGGTGTCATCTGCAAATTTGATAAGTTCCCCATCTATCCCCTCGTCCAAGTCATGGATGAAGATGTTGAAGAGTATTGGGCCTAAAACAGAGCCTTGGGGTTCTCCACTGCATACACCCCTCCATGTAGATGTGGTTCCATTGAGCACTACCTGTTGAGTGCAGTTTCTTATCCAGTTTTGAATCAATCTAATGGGGTTGCTGTCCATCCCACATTTTTCTATATTTAGTAGTAGGTTATGGTCTACTTTGTCAAAGGCTTTACTGAAGTCCAAGTAAACCACATCGACAGCATTCCCCTGGTCCACTAATTTTGTTACTTTGTCAAAGAATGCTATAAGATTAGTCTGGCATGATCGGTTTCTGACAAACCCATGTTGGCTTTTGGTTATTACTTTGTTTGTTTCTAGGTGTTCGTGGATTCGTTGCTTGATTATCTTTTCCAAAATCTTTCCTAGTGTTGAGGTCAGGCTAATGGGTCTGTAGTTTCCTGGATCTGTTTTTTGCCCTTTCTTGAAGATGGGAACTACATCAGCTCTTTTCCAGTCCTCTGGCAGTTCCCCGGTGCTCCAGGACGTTTGAAAGAGAAAGTTCAGCGGTTCTGAGATCCCATCTGCCAGTTTCTTCAGAACCTTGGGGTGTGATCCATCTGGTCCTGGTGATTTGAATTCGTCTAGGGAAGACAGGTGTTCGTTTATCATTTTCTTCCCTATTTTAACTTTTGTTCCTAATATGTTATTTCTGATGCTATTTTTGATAGGTTGCGCTGTTTTTACCCTTTGTGTAAAGACAGGTGCAAACAATGTGTTGAGTAGCTCTGCTTTCTTCCTGTTGCTTGTCACCTTCTTGCCACTTTCTCCCTTCAATTGTTTCCTTGACCTTTTTCTTGTTTTTAATACATTGGAAGAAACTTTTTTTGTTACTTTTTATTCTTGTTGCAAGCCTTTGTTCATTGTGAGCTTTAGCTTTCCTCACTTCATCTTTACAGCCTCGAGCTATTTGCTGGTATTCTGTCTTAGTTATTTCCCCTTCTTTCCACTTTTTATACTGTACTTGTCCTTTTTATCTTTCAATTTGTCAGAGAGTTCTTTATGCAGATAAATTAAATAATAAATTGAAATAATAAACTTAAACATTATGAAATACTAATGTTATACTATTATTACTAAATTTATCTATCTATCTATCTATCTATCATCTATCTATCTATCTATCATCTATCTATCTATCTATCTATCTATCTATCTATCTATCTATCTATCTATCTATCTATCTATCTAGAAACATAGAAACATAGAAACATAGAAGACTAACGGCAGAAAAAGACCTCATGGTCCATCTAGTCTGCCCTTATACTATTTCCTGTATTTTATGGATATATGTTTATCCCAGGCATGTTTAAATTCGGTTACTGTGGATTTACAAACCACGTCTGCTGGAAGTTTGTTCCAAGGATCTACTACTTGGAACAAACTTCCAGCAGACTTCTATCTATCTATCTATCTATCTATCTATCTATCTATCTATCTATCTATCTATCTATCTATCTATCTATCTATCTATCTATCTGGATTTGTATGCCGCCCCTCTCCGTGGACTTGGGGTGGCTACCAACAGTGATAAAACAACATGTGACAATCCAATAGTAAAACAATTAAAAACCCCCTATTATAAAAACAAACATACATACAAAACATACCATGCATAAATTGTAAAGGCCTAAGGGGGAAAGAATCTCAATTCCCCCATGCCTGACGGCAGAGGTGGGTTTTAAGAAGCTTACAAAAGGCAAGGAGGGTGGGGGCAATTCTAATCTCTGGGAGGAGTTGGTTCCAGAGGGCCAGAGCCGCCACAGAGAAGGCTCTTCCCCTGGGCCCCGCCAAACGACATTGTTTAGTTGATGGGACCCGGAGAAGGCCCACTCTGTGACACCTAACTGGTCGCTGGGATTCGTGCAGCAGAAGGTGGTCCCTGAGATAATCTGGTCCGGTGCAGTAAATAATAAATGTAGTAAATAATAAACATTATGCTATACTAATGTTGTACTATTATTACTAAATAATAAACGTAGACTGATGCTATACATTCAACTTTAAAAATAAAGCCTAATTTTTACTCTTTACTCACAACTCCAAAAAAATAAAACTTTTTATTTCAGGTATATATCACCAAACTTCCACCAGAAAAACAAGAAGGTAATTTTGTCATCTGGATTCTCCATCCAATTAATCCCAAATTTTAACCCAAACTTTTAATAACTATCATTTTATTGATTGATTGATTGCATTTATATGCCGCTCACTCCGAAATGGACTCTGAGCATCTAACAATAGTTATAAATATAATACCAATAAAAATAGCAATAAAAAACATCAATATAATCTGCAGTAAAAGAACTACTGTATAAAGATCCATACGTACTAACATTCTATCCTACCTCCAGGCCTGCCAGAAAAGTCAGGTTTTAACGGCTATCCAGAAGACCGGTAGGGAGGAAATAATGCAAATCTCTGCGGGCAGTTGATTCCACAGGGTTGGAGCCATCACAGAGAAGACTCTTCCTTGAGGTCCCACCAACCAACATTGTTTGGCGGGCAAGACCTGGAGAAGGCCGACTCTGTGGGTCCTTACTGGTCAAAGTGAGGCATGAGGGAGGAGGCGGTCCCATAAATAGTCTGGCCCTGAGCCATTTAGGGCTTTAAAGGTCATAACCAACACCTTAAATTGTGTTCGGAGACCGACTGGCAGCCAATGCAGTTCGCGCAAAGATGAAGTAATACGAGTGTCCAGCCATAATTGCAAGCGTTGCTGCACTTTCCAAAATATTTCTTTCTTCTTCTTCTTCTTCTTCTTCTTCTTCTTCTTCTTCTTCTTCTTCTTCTTCTTCTTCTTTTTGTTGTTTCTTCTTCTTTTTGTTGTTTCTTCTTTTTGTTTCTTCTTCTTCGTCTTCCTTATTGCTAGGCCTATTGCTCCCTCGCCCTTCTTGGTCTCTTTTCTACGTGTTTCTCTTCTTCCATTCCCTCTTATAGCCTAACTAAATGCCTCTGCAGTCCTTCTGTCCTCCTTGTCTGACTGCAGCTACCTCTGCTGGCAGCTAGGGGGCCTCCACAGTGAATTAAAATTTCTCTACTTGTGGGGCCTGAGGTTGCTCCCTCTTTCTACTCAAGCTGGAAGTCCATCCCCAAAGCCCCTTCCCCTCCTACCTTTGCAGAAGTGAAGGCACTCCTTGAAGCTCTCAAAATTGTTGTCGTTTCCTTTGCAGCCACCGTAAACGAACTGCTTACACTTCTTATGTATGGGATCGTAGTAGTAGCGATGCTTGTGGCCTTCACACGGTCCAGGGTCAAGAGGTTGGCGACATCTTTCTGTGGCGAAAAGGGGGTTCATTGGCTTGGGAGGAGAGTCCAAACAGCATGGAGATCCCTACGATGCTCCTCCAACCTCAGGCCCAGCTCTGAGCATATAGCTGGGGAACCCCCGGGGTCCAGCTGCCCCACAATGAGGGTGTGGGTTCTCTGAAGTTGTTGTTGTTTTTCCTTGCAGTCTTTCCAATTAAAGGACATCATCAGGGCTACTGTACCTTATCATGGTAGAACTAATAACACTGAATGGGCACTGAAACATTTGCAAATATCTCCTCGTTCCCCTCCAGTGTGCCAACCCCTTCTAAGCACTGATGATGTCACCTAGTTGGGTAATGAAATGTCTGCAAGTAAACAAGGAACTTCGGAGACATCAAGGAATCTGTACTACTCTTCTCCTTCCCCTTCCCCTCCTCTACCACCCCTCTCCCCTTCTCCCTCTCCCCCTCCCCCTTCTCCTCCCCCACCCCTCCCTCCTCCCCCTTCCCCTCCTCCCCCTCCCTTCCCTCTCCCCCTTCTCCTCCCCCACCCCTCCCTCCTCTCCCTTCCCCTCCTCTCCCTTCCCCTCCTCCCCCTCTATCCTCCCCCTCCCCTTCTCCTCTTCCTCCTCCCCCTCCCTTCTCCCCCTCCCTCTCCCCCTTCCCCTTCTCCCCCTCACTCTCCCCCTTCTCCTCCACCCCCCTCCCTCCTCCCCCTTCTCCCCCTTCCCCTCCTGCCCCTCTCTCCTCTCCCTCCCCCTTTTCCTCTTCCTCCTCACCCTGCCTTCTCCCCCTCCCTCTCCTCTTCCCCTCCTCCTCCTCCCCCTCCCTTCCCTCTCCCCCTTCTTCTCCTTCTCCTCCTCCTCTCCCCCTCCTCCT
This sequence comes from Erythrolamprus reginae, assembly GCF_031021105.1. Classification (NCBI taxonomy): domain Eukaryota; kingdom Metazoa; phylum Chordata; class Lepidosauria; order Squamata; family Dipsadidae; genus Erythrolamprus; species Erythrolamprus reginae. The sequence goes on along the minus strand of NC_091952.1, from coordinate 1,349,863 downwards.
TCACCACCCCCTCCCTCCTCCCTCTTCCCCTCCTCCCCCTCTCTCCTCCCCCTTCTCCTCTTCCTTCTCCCCCTCCCTTCTCCCCCTCCCTCTCCCCCCTCCTCCTCCCCCTCCCTTCCATCTCTCCCTTCCCCTTCTCCTCCTCCTCCTCTCCCACTACCACCTCCTCCCCCTCTTCCAAGGCCTTGCAAAGCATAACACGAGCCTCAGTGGTGCAGTGGTTAGAGTGCCATACTTGCAAGCTACTTCTGCTGATCACCGGCTGCCAGCAGTTTGGCAGATGGAATCTCACCACCGGCTCAAGGTGGACTCAGCCTTCCATCTCTCTGAGGTGGGTCAAATGAGGACCCAGATCGTTGGGGGCAAGAGGCCGACTCTCTGTCAACCGCTTAGAGGGGGCAGCCCATAT